>NW_028289233.1:0-150000 GCF_059628265.1 Tinamus guttatus | reverse complement strand
CTGCGCCCCCGCGCAACTGGCCGTGAGCGCGGGCGAGCCCAGAGCCGCCGAGGCGACCGCGGGTGCGGGCAGAGACGGGGGGAGGGAGGGACGCTCAGCACAGGCAGGTTCCCCCCCGCAAAATCCATTACCACCCCTTTTTTAGAAGGGAATTTTCTGCCCCCAAATACTTTTTTTTTTAAATATTATTTTTAATACCCCTTCCCCCCTTTATTGTCTCTGCTCTGCATATAATAGAGGAGGACAAAGGAGCTCGGGCTTTTTTTTTTTTAATTATTCTTATTATTTATTTATTTTTTTCCTGCCAAATGCTTAAACAAGGCTCCGAGCAAAGCCAAGGCGGCAAGGCGGGATGGGTGGCACAGAGCCTGCCCATCTCCTTGGATTGCAGGCTGTCTTACTCGGGGTGTAATAAGAAAAAAAATAAAAAATAAAATAAAATAAAATAGAAAAGGAAGAGGGGAGGAAAAAATATCTCCCTCACCCATTTCTATACCCCCCCCCCCAAAAAAAAAAAAAAAAAAAAAAAAAAAAAAAAAAAAAAGATGGGGGCTGCTTGTTCGGGCATCAGCCTGAATTGCGAAGGTGATGGTTTTGGTGTTTTTTTGGGGGAAGAGAGGGTGGAAAAAGGACTCCAGAGGGAGGATATTGGTGCTGGGGCAGCTCCTGTTGCCCTCTCCTACGCAGCCCTTTCGCCGTGTGGGCTCAGATGAAGTGGCAGCATCTCATGTTTTCTCGAAGGTGCCCCGAAGAACAAAGCCCAGACTGCGGCTTTCCAACTTCTCCTTTCCTCCGGCGACATTACAGCCAACAATACACACACAGAGAGCCAAAAAAAAAAAAAAAAAAACAGCAGAAGATGTAAAATTTAATAGCCGTTTTACGTGCTCTAATCGGGGTGTGGGGTTTCACTTGCAAGAACACGGCTCCTCTGTCGCGGCTGCTTGAGCCTGGATTATGAATTACTTTCCAGTAGGGATACATACAAAAGCTAAGTAACTGTTGATGAAGAAAAATCAGACGTCTGGGTTACATGGTGGAGATTTCTCTGTGTCAAAAGCATATGTCTTTTCCTTTTTCCTTTTCTTTTTCTTTCTTTTTTCCCCCCTATTCTCCCTTCCAAAATACGCTGTGCAAGCTGGGAAAGTTTTATCTGTGTGTCAGCGGTTCAATGCAAAATAATAATAATAAAAGAAAATAAAGGAAAAAAGGGGAAAAAAAGCACGCGAAATTAAGAATATAGGAGTGAGGCTTAATGTGTGTGATTACTGATGTTAGGAAGTTGGCAAAGAGAAGAAGTAAATGTGTGGAGCAAGGCAAGAGAGACAAGTGAGCAAGTGCTTTTCGGGAGTTTTTGTGCTGTGATTGTTGGGGAAAACCCCGAATTCTGCATGTGTTGGTCTAAGATTGCAAAGACACAGCTTAGCTTCGAGCAAGAATAAAAATAAAAGCATGCAACTCGGAATCTATTGACTTTTTGGGGGTGAGTAAAATGGCAGACTGTCATATCTGCCAGAGTTAAGTTCAGATGCGGCGGGAATGGCTTCTTTTGTGTTTTATTTAAGTGGTATTTCGATTTTTTTTTGCCTTCATGACTTCTGAATCACGAGCCCCAGAAGGAAGTTTCTGTGCAAGCAGCATATTTCGATGGCAAATGTGGAAAATGTTCCTGCTCCCTGGGATAGACCCTTGGTCTTTGTGGTATCACCAGAGGAACTGTTTCGTGTGTTGAATAAAATCGCATGCGAAAAAAAAATAGTAAATGCATCTCCCTAAACCTCCTTGAAATGTACTGTTTTTACTCGCTGTGTTATATGTGATATATCCTAAATGTGGGGGGGTGAAAAAAAGACGAAAATGTTGTGGATTGGATGCAAAACAATGTTGCGTGGAGTGCGGCTAAGTTGAAAATCCTTCCAGGCTGAACACCCGAGGCTGGAAAAATGCAATATGTGGGTTTAAAAATGAAAGAAAATGGTGGAAAAATTAAGACGCTCATTCACGATACTGTAAATTAATATTTTAACGGCGACGATGTTGATTACTGCTGCTTTTAACCATAATTATTTGGTATTAGTGCTGTGATAATTGAATGATTTAAAGGATTCATTATAAATATGATCAATTTGCCTTCTCTGCATTAACTGTCTTCAGATTTCTTTCCCTTTCTTCTAACAGCATGTGTAAGACAAAACAATATCTGTTGTGTGTATATTAAGATTGATTTTATTTCGGAGAGACCACCCCCCTGGAGAGCAAGCAAAGAAGCTAAAGTTAATATATGTTTAGCAGCCCAACTCCAGAAATGCAATAAAAGTTAAAATCTCTCCTACTGTTTTTTAATTATGATATTAGATCAGGAAGAAGGACGCCGGGAATTTATTGCTCCAACTATTTCGTGCGTGTGTGTATATATATGTGCCTGCTTCTTATGTAAAAACATGGGTAGTCAAAAAGACACCATGCTGCTCGCCTGCATCTTCCTGCATAATATCCCCGGTTTTGTTGCTCATGCTCCCGCACTTTCTGCTGTTGTTATTCGAGTAAAATATTAGAGATATTATGCTACACTGCATTGCATAATTTTTCTGGCGTCTGCTCGTATAATGCTCCTCTCCCAGCAGGTGTAATTTAAAAACCTGGAGGCTTCTGTGTGTGTTTAAGAGCATTGCCTGTGGGGGAACTTTCTCCTTTGCTGCAAGCAGGAATTTGGGGGTGTTTCGCCATCACCCCAAGGAAAATAAATGACTTTGTGGGTTTGAGTGGGAGGTTGTGATTGCGCTGATAAATCTCGCCCGTTTCGTGGCATGGGCGATGTTTTGCGGGCTGGATTTGTTGTCGTGGTGTTTGTGGCTGTTGCTGCTCTGCTGGGTTCCCGGAAAGCTTCGCTTTGCTTCACTTTGGGGGAAAAAAAATGTCCTGGCCACTTGACTTTACTTATTTTTACTTCATTTTTCCCCTATTTTGCCCGTAAAAAGGTTGGAGAATAATCCGGCCTAGCAAGGAGTGCATGCGGGGCAGCAAATGTCCCCGCTCAAGGTTGTTGTCTGGAGTTGCCTGGCTGGGCCACCAGCTCTTTGCATAGGCATTGGACTCCACAGATGATCTTTACAAATGACTCTCGGTGGTGGCGACAGCGGAAAGGGGGGGGACACGAAGGGGAATCAAGACGGCAGAGGGGAATCCGCCACAATATTGTCTGTTTCCACCCAGATCCGTAGGAATTGCAGCTCATGCAGCATCCGTTCGCAGCAGGCCGGAGGCTGGGGTGGAATCCGCCGCCTGCAGCAGCCCCCCCGGGTACCGGAGCTGGAGCGGGGGGGTCGGGAAATCGCCTCCTTGGAGGACACCAGGCTCTTCCCAACACCTTGGGCTTGCTTGCAAGCAGCAGCCCAAACAATAGGCTCTTGCAGACACAACTTGGAGCTCGCAACTCGAGTTATCTATGCTAATTACAGGGTGTCTGACAGAAACATAATAAATGTAAAGGGAGAAGTATAGAAATATGTTTCTCCAGGCGGTGCGCAGTTTGCCGCTCTGGGTTCAGGCTTGTTCACTCGCTTTGCTTTGAATGTGCTTCTCTGGGAAAAGGGTAAAGGAAAAAAATAAAAAGGAAAGAAAAATTCCCCTCCTGTTGACCTACGTTTCGTATCACACCCAAAACCGAGCTAACCTTGTTTGCCTCGGAGGAGGCAACGGGTTTTGTAGCTTCGCCGGGTGGTTGCAGAGAGCGGCTTCTGTTTAGGAACATCTGCAGCAGGGGTTCGTCTGGTAGAGACCTGAAATTTTGGGAAGAGACACCATAACACACTTAAAATAAATGGTTGGGAGCTTTAATTGCACCTCGGAATTTATTGTCTATTAGCCGTACCTCCAGCACTGGCGAGACAGGAATTCTTAGCAACAAGCAGAGGGGAGAGAAAGGAAGCCGGGGGGGTTAGAGGGGGTAAGCACTTAAGCAGGTAAAAAAAAAAATCCTGCAGGATCATTTTGAACTAATGCTGGTTTTATTTGAGTTGCCTATCGCTTGCGTATTGGGTTAATTCTGAGTTTCAAGACGATCTAAGGCAATGTGCGTGTCAGTTCCACCAGTCAGCTGGTGTCCAGACCATTTTCTATAGGAGAACTTTGAAGAAATCCAGGAGAAATGCGATTTTCAAGTACCCAAATAATTTAACGAGGAATATATATATATATATATATATACATATATAAGGGAAAGTGAATATATGCTGCGATCGCACGGCTGCCGGACCCCGCGCTGGTGCTCTGCCTCAAATGCATCTTTCTCCATATTTATTGGCTTTAAGAGATAATCCTGGAATAAACAGAGGCATCTGGAAGCATGAAGAACTATATCCCCGGCCTAGAGTCTGCTTTAGATTCATTCCACCCGTTGTGTGCAATTTTGTTTTCCCCTTTTTATTTTTTTTAATAATAGGAGGAGTGAAGAAAGAACAAAAGGAAGACAGGAAGAATCGGGGCAGGGGGGGAAAAAGTGTGCGGGGGGAGGAAGGGAATGAGAAAGGGCAAAGAAAGAGGCGGTTGTGGTGGTGATGGTGGGGGGACGAAGGCAACATTATTCTGCTGAAAGGCTCCGAAAAACGAGCTGCCGGGTGGAAGTTGGAGCCGGCCGCAGCTTTACTTTCGTTTCGCTTATGGAGAGATATGAACCCAGCACCGCCCTTAATTGCTCCTCCGAGGCGCGGGGTGGAGGTGTGTGGAGGAGCCGAGCGGGAGCCCTTTTATTTCTCTCTCTGATTTTTTTTCCCTCTTTCATTCATTCTTTCTTTTTCTCCTTCTCCTTCCTCCCTTTTAATACGAACTTGACAGTGTTGATTGAACCGAGGTGGTGGAAGAGGCGGCGGGCGGGGGCGGGGGGGTCTGGCGTGGGCAGAGGCTCCGCTCGGCCGCCCGTCGAGGCCGGGGGGGCTCGCTCGGCTCCCGGCCCCTTCGGCTGCAGCTGCGGCCGCGGGTGCTTGGAGGGAGCCGGGCCGGGGGGGCAGCATCCAGGCCTGGATGTGCAGCAGATCCTGCCTCCTACCCCCACCACAAATAATTGCGAGCTCGCGTCCTCTTTTTGCACTAAAAACACACACAAAATCGGGGGGGAAAAGCAGCATAAAACGCAGTGTCACCTAAGCAGGACGGCGCCCCATTATTCCCCCGATCTTCCTCTACATATATTTTTTATTTTACTTATGTATATATTTTTTTTTTCTGTACGGCTTTCAATGGAGAAAGCAAAAGCAGAAGGTTTCGGAGCGCAGCCCGGAGGCCGGCGGGGCGCGGGGGCGCGGAGGGCCGCGGAGACAGTGCGCAAACAGCGCCTGCGAACAGCGGGGCTCCGCAAAGGTGTCTGCGGAACCGGCTGGCCAGGACAGCGCTCAGACAAAGACGCTCGTTTTCTTCATTTATCATTTGGGACCGTTTTTCCCTACCAGAAATATATATATATGTATGTATATAATTTATATATATTTATATGGCTAGGGGATTGATTCTTATTTTTGCTCCGTGCAATTAAGTTTCTTTCCCCTCCAACAGCAGCCAAGGGGAGGTGAGTGGAAAAGATAGCTGCCTGCCTGGGATGTGCTAGTCCCCCATCATTGCAGAAGAGGTAATTTTGCCATTAAGCAAGTCTGGGAGCTTTTGTGGGAGCCCAAGAGCTTCGCTGGAGCGGGCATAAAAGCTGCGGGATAACCTTGTAGCTGCGGAATTCACCAGCTCTAGTTCCAGGGTGGATATTTGCTTGCAGCCCTCGCAACTTAAATTAGTAGATAGATAGATAGATAGATAGATAGATAGATAGATAGATAGATAAGTAGATAGGTAGATAGGTAGATAGATAGATATTGTTTCTAAAAGAATATTTCAAGATATGGCTGCATTTCTCCCGCACTCTGCCTGGACTTTATGCATCTAACTTTGCATCCATCCGTGGCAATGGTTTCACGTCCAGGGAAGTGGACAATATTTTTTTGCGGGTTCATGTCGCGTGAGCAGCTAAATGTTGGGGGGGATAATGTTATCTTGAGCCATGACTGTAGTTTCCTTGAAGGTGTCTCCAGCTCTGCTTTGTGCTGGCTAGTTCTTAGAGACGAGCAAGCCCTGAATGAAAGGGAGTTTCCATTTCCAACGCGGTGATTTCTTTATATTTTCTTTTAACTTTTGTTATTTATATATATTTGTTGATCCTGCAACAGTATTTAGAGGGAACAGCCCCATGTGCTGCAGGTTTCCGCGTGGAATATAAGAAATCCTTGAAAGATATGTTTTCCTTTGTGCATCGCCAAAATGCACCCTTCACGACTAATTTAATGACCTTGTCTGCTTGCATTAAGGTTACCAAAACTGCTGCTACTTACTAAAACCGTGTTGCTGGGTTAATCTCTGCTCTTTTTATTTTGCATTTTATATGTGCTGCATTCAACCTTTTATATTTTTATTATGGAAACAAAATAATGTCCCCACTGGCTCTGCTTTTCTGGGTCTCTGTAGGCTCAGTCCTTCCTTTCTCCCCCTCTTTCTCTCCCTGCCTCTCTCTTTTTCTTCCCCTGTCTTATCTTCAGTGTATAGATGTCTACAAGCAACCACTCTTTGCTAAGGCTCCTCTTTTAAATATTCTGTTAAAGTGTAGCAAAGCCAAGCTGCTTTTTCCCCTTTGCATGTCACTTCCCAGTATATTAGCAAGCTTGCACAGTAAGTATTTTTTTAATGAGAATAGGTAAAAGGATGATGAGTATCTTGAAATATATATATATATTACCTTTTGTGCACATAAAAATAACCGACATTGGAGACTTGTGATTGACAGATAAATTGGACTCGATAAAGGCCAAAGAAGACATTCTGCTCCTGCAGGAATATCTCCCCTTAAGGGCTCACATAAAGCACAGGACTTAAAACGGAATGAGGAATAAATTTTGTGCGGGAGAGAGTCGAGGACTTTTCTCGGTGAATTGGGGGAGTCTCGGATCCCTTCACCAACCACCTCTCCTCAAAACACGTATGATGAGTTTGAAGTCTGCTTTTTGCCAGGGTTTTCCGAGAGGAAAGTGCTCTGTCGCAGAGGGCAGACGTGCCCCTTCTGCTAAAGCCCTGTCAATCGAGGTGCAGGCATTATCTGTGCTCAGCTAAGTCACGTAACTTTGTAGGGTCCTTTCTCAGCCCTTTTCTCCTCTTTACTCCTCCTGGCCCCCTTTTATCTCCTTCCTCCCCAATGCTCCAATTTTCCAGGCAACTTGTAGGAAACATATATATATATATATGTGTGTGTATATAAAATATTCTGGCATATATGTGTTCATGGGACTTGCACACACTGTACCTCTTGGATGGTACTGCTGAATGCAGCATCACTGGGGACCCCCCTTTGCCTCCTTATCTGTCTGTGTTTCCCTTGGAGGAACCACCAGAGCTTTCTGAGCCCCCACTTTTTATTTTTCCTCCCGAGCTTGCAACATTTTGAATCATCTCCCGCTCTCCCCTCCAAGTCACCATAGCCCCTGTAACACTCGAGGTGATGTACTGCTCTGGAGAGACTAGAAAATTCACATTTGGGGAGTCTTGCTTCTTACAATAAAGCAAAATAAATTAAATATAAAAAGTTATTTTGATTTTTTCCCTTTATTCCGGACAATTCACCTAACTCCATTATTGCAGACTCCAATGGGCATGAACTATTTACCTACCTGTCTTTCCTTACAAATAAAATATTATTCTTTGAAAAGAAAAAGAAGAAAAAAAGCAGACAACAAAGAATTTTTTTTTGGCCCCACTTCTTCCATCGGCTTGGTGTTAAAAAAAAAAAAAGTTTCCACACATTCAATAACACCAACAACAACAAGAAAAAAAAAAGGACAATAATGTGTCAACCACGCTGAGCTGCTCTGCTCTCACTACGCAAAATCTCGCTCCTTCCCAGGGACGCCTCAGAGCCGAAACTCAGTCCTACAGTTTTATTTAATGAACGACACATTTATGAACAATCAAAGGGTCCTCGTAAAAATTTTATTGAAGGACATAAAAAACATCCACGACCGCTTGCCGGATAACGCAGGCTTTTTTTTTCCACTGAAAAAAAAAGAACTTTTTTTTGGAGTGATGATGGCGGTGTTATTTTCCCCTCGTGTTTTAAATAGAGATCCTCTGCTTTTATGTTTTGTTTCCGCCACAAGACCCTTATTTTCTAAAAGCACATAGAGAGGTGCCCGTGCCCCGCGCATTTCCTAGTTGTTGAGCAGCCTGATGACCCGCTGCAAAGGATGACCTAAAAAAAAAAAGAAAGAAAGAAAAAAAAAAGAATAAAAAAAGATAAAAAAAGAAAGTAAAAAAAAAAAAAAGGAAAGAAGAAAAAAAGCGTCCAAGTGGCCCTTAGGCTATGAGCCTCCAAACCCAGCTCCTTTCCCCCCCAAAGGGGTGGGCAAGCCCGACTGCGCTCCCCTCGGAGCCGATGCCTTCCCACCGCTGCTCCATGCAACGCAGCCCTTAGAGAGCCTCCAAGCTGCAGAAAGCCAAGGACAGAGACAAATTACGTCAAGAAATAGTTCCTGTGCTACCTTCCACAATTACCTTCCAACCTTCCTCAGCACCAGGGTTAAAAAAAAAAAAAAAAAAAAATCCCCCTCACCGCCTCGTTCTCCCCGCTGCCCCGGGGGCTGCAATGAGAGAGCGAAGCTGCTCCGCCAACCCCGCCGCCTTCTCGCAGCCTCGTTATTTCCCCGATTTTTTTTTCTTTCCCGAAAAGCCGGGTGGCTATTAAAAAAAAAAAAAAAAAAAGACCTGCGGATTGATCCACGCTATATTTTTGGGTAAATACAATCACGTGAGGGCGGGCAGCCAATGGCACACGGGGAAAGGCTGAAAAAATAATTACCTGCCCTGATTGTTCTATGAGAAGATAAAAAGTACACATACAGTTCATACAATAATCTTATGAATGTAAAAGAGGGGGGAACCATGTCGGCGTCGGGCCCCATAAGCAACTATTATGTAGACTCCTTGATAAGCCACGAGAACGACGAGCTCTTGGCCTCCAGGTTCCCCGGCACTGCCTCCCACCCGGCTGCAGCCCGAGCGTCAGGATTAGTGCCGGACTGTGCCGACTTTCCATCGTGCAGTTTCGCCCCCAAGCCGGCCGTTTTCACCACCTCGTGGGCTCCCGTGCCCTCGCAGGCGCCCGTGGGCTACCACCACCACCCGTACGGCCCGCAGGCGCCCGTCGGGGGCGAGCCCAGGTACATGCGGACTTGGCTGGAGCCCCTCGCCGGGGCCGTCTCCTTCCCGGCCTTCGCGCCCGGCGGCCGCCCCTACGGCCTCAAACCCGACGCCTTCGGCGGGCGCCGCGCGGAGTGCGGCCCCGCGGACGGGCGCGCCTACGCGGATTACATGTACGCGGCTCCCGGGGAGCTGAGAGACAGAGCCGCGCAGACCCTGCCTTCCCCGGAGGCCGAAGCCATCGCTGCCAGCAAACACAAAGAAGAAAAGCACGAATTAGACCCTAGTAAGTCGAAGTCATTCTTGTTTACGACCGGGGAGGCATTACAGCTTTCCAGTACCGTACTCAATAAAATGGAATTACCTTTAGAGAGCCCCTGCCCTAAAACTCCAGATATGCAGGAAGATCTGTGTTTTCTTTTTCTTTTTTTTTTCTTTTTTTTTGTGCTTATTTTTTTTTCTCTATATATCCGCCTGACAGGACCGCAAGACGAATATCTGTACTTTGCTTTGGGGCTGTTTAGTCTTTTTTAATCCTCGTTTTCTTTTTTTTTTTCTCCTTTTTTTTTTTCTTTTTTGAAGGGGGTCTATTGGCTTCTTTGCTCAAATATGCACCACCTTTCTTAACAAAAAAAAAAAAAAAAAGGCGGGGGGGGGGGAGGCAGAGAGGATTAGAGAGAGCGAGAAGCCTCTTTGCTTTCAAATATTTCCTCTTTCAAAGAACAAGGAAGAGTTGTAGTTATCTCCCTGCTGGCCTGAAGTGAATCTATTGATGTGGGTTACTTTTGGGGAGGGAAAGAGACTATCTCACAATAAATGCAGAGATTTTCTCTTTATCTATTTAAAATAAAAAATAACACTGCGAACTGCTCTGGTGGGGTGATTTCTGAGCTAGCCCAACGCGCGGGAATAAATGAAAAGGTGGGTGCCCTCGGGAGGAAAAAAAAGGGGGGGGGGAAATTAAAGAATTTAAGATAATAAAACGATAGGGAAAACCAGGATTGCAAAGGCATAAACTGAATGTGTGGAGGGCAAAAGGCAGCGAGCACAGGACATGGGACCATCCACTTGGAGAACCCCCTTCTTAAGCCCCATGTGGGAGAGAGGGAGGGAAAAATAAAAGAGACGGAAAAAATATAATAATAAAGAACAACCCCCAGGCAACCACCACAAAACCTTGAGCATTGCAGACAGGGGCCGAGGAATCAGGTAACCACCAGCCCGAGCCTAAATGTCCCCCCTGCAAGCGGTGCAGGTCAGTTGATTGGACACCCCAAGGCAGGGCAAAAAATACCCCCCTGAGCAAGCAAAATGCATAACGCAATGCAATGCAAAAAAATAAATAGATATATACATGGTTTTATACATTATCGCAGGGCAGAGGGTGAGGGAGCAGCTGGGATGAGGGTGCGGGATGAGGGGGCACCCCCTTGCACGCAACCAGGACAGGGTCGAGAGTGCCATGTGCTGCTTGCACCCCCTTGGCCTAACTCGCTGCTGAAATGCCGATTTCCCAGCGATAAACTCCGTGCCAGCGGGTGCAACCACCTTTATGCCTTTCTATATCGCGCTCCTCATCTCAAATATATCTATATTACATATATTATCACACGCCGGATAGTGCCATGAACCCTTGTGAGCAAGAGGAGTTTGCAGGAACAGGGGCGGGTGGGTGCTCCCTATATGGCGGAAAAGCCAAATATTATTCCAAGGAGGAAGAAATACCGTGGGTTATCCCGTAGTATTTTCCTCCTGACCAAGTGGGGTAGAGGCAGCACCGTGAAAAGTCTTTTTAGGCTAGGGGAAAAAGGATATAAAAAAAAAACTATTGCTGGCAACCAGTGGGACATCTCGCGTGTCATCCTGGAGATATTGCAAAAATAAACTCGCTTTTCCAGGTCTGGGAGAGCTTCTAGGGAAAGTATTGGAGAGCAGAGGTTGTAAAAAGAGTTTATGGGCCTATGAAATGGTGGGAATTTTGACTTTTTATGACTATGTTCTTAGATTACTGCTGGTAGCAGTCATGTGGATAATTATTATTTTAAACCCATTGCTACAGTTTTATTTGCTGAAACCCTTTCTTTTTTTTCTTAATGTGAGAACAGCAGCAAAAAAAGCAAAGGAAATGACCCCCTTCCAAAATAAACATATTAAACTCTTCTGTAGGTCACTTAAAATATTTAGGTAAGATCTGATAATTAAACAGGTTTCTTACTCGAGATATATCTGGGAGTGGAGGGGGGAAGGGAAGGAAGGCAGCTGTGTACATTGATTTTTTTTTTATTACAAACAACACAAAAATCTTCTTTCTCAGACAACCCCGTCGCAAATTGGATTCATGCGCGCTCCACGAGGAAGAAACGATGCCCTTACACAAAGTATCAGACCCTGGAACTGGAAAAAGAGTTTTTATTCAATATGTACCTTACACGGGACCGAAGGTACGAAGTAGCCAGAGTCCTTAATCTCACTGAACGCCAAGTCAAAATCTGGTTTCAGAACAGGCGAATGAAAATGAAGAAAATGAATAAAGAAAAAAACGATAAAGAACAGCAATAAAGTTGGCCAAGTCCTGTCCATGAAAGACGAGGGTGGAAAAAATAACATATTAAAAAAAAAGCAAAGAGGCTTTTTGGGGGGGGTCGAGATGTTTCTGACTCTGAATGTGCGGATGAATGTTTAGCGTTATAGTCAAACACAGCGAGCGTTTTGGAGCACGAGTCTTTTCTAAAATGCAACTAAATAAAAGAAATATGTTTGGGGGGTTGTTTTCCTTTTTTTTTTCTTTTTCTTTTTCGATGTTGTCCTCCTCAGAAAGCAAATACGCCAAGTACTTGAATACTTTTTTTTTTTGTATTATATTTCCTAAATTAAAATTAGCCAGTATTTTTATTTTTTAATTTCGTGAGCTCGTGAGTCGAATATTTTGTACAAAAAAAAATGAAAAAAAATGAAAAAAAAAGACTTAAGGAAATATGGCTCCATGATGTCCTGTCATAGTGTTGAGCGTTTCTGCTGTACCGATTTCGTGTATTTTATTCTTGTCTCAGAACCGTTCTGTAATATTGTTATGTTCGCTATTGTAGAGCAGCTCTGTGTAAATATACCTAACGTCACGGGAAGGAAAAAAATAAGAAAAGAAAAAGAGAACAACAAAAAGTCTCAGTATGTAGGTGTCTTTTATTTTTGTATCTATATACATACATATATATATATATATGTATTTACTCGAGCAGAGGAGCTGCGCTGGTGCCGGTGGCCGCAGCTCGGGCAGAGGCGGGACCGGGCACCGGCGCAGCGGAGTTTTCCGCTTCCTTCCCCGGCACTTTCCTATTTCGCAGTATCATAATAAAAGGCGCTGAGGTAAGGGTTTATAAGTGCCATCCATTTTTTTTTTCCCTTAGATTGGGATAATTAATTGTACTAATTTATGACCCCGGGCGATCGAAGTATATGTAAAAAGGCTAAATATGGATGCTGGGAAGAGAGGCGCTGGCAAAGGCAGCCGTTGCTTGCCAGCCACTCCCGGGTTGCTCCCGCGATATCGATGGCGTTGCCAAAAAACCTGGAGCGTGGCTGGAAGTGCCGCTTCTCGCCAGACAGGCTGAGCTGCCCAGGAAAAGAAGGAAAAAAGAAAAAAAAAGGGTGGGGGGAATATCATATAAAAAGGGGATCACGGCGGAACAAAGGGAAAAAAATTAAAAATAAGGTCACGGGAGAGCAAGAAATGTGGGAGAGAAAGGCTAAATACGCGTTGCAATATTTCGGGCTGAAAGGCAGCCTCCCCCTCCCCCTTCGTCCCCCCCGCTTCCACCTCCCTTTAGCCCTCCACGGGGTATTAATAAATAAATAAGTAAATAAATAAAGAGGTGGCTTTTTGCTACGGAAAGGTCAACCCCCACCTTCCTGCCAGGGCGAAAATGGGACGGGGGGAGAGGTCTGGAGCTCCCGTGGTTTGTGCCGAGGCGAGAAAACTCGCAGCCCCCAGCGCGTTGGAGCCGGGATTTCTCAATGGCTTCTTCCCTGGGCGCTTTCCAGGCTGCTGAATGAGAAACGAGAGGCAGGAGATGGTATAAAAAATGAGCAGCGAGGGATGTTTAATCATAAAAACTTGTTATAGGGCCCTTTCTTTAATGAAATGAGTGGAGCGGCGTTTTAATCTTCCTAATCAAAACCAGACCGGGCGAACGAGATACGTTTGTCGCCCTCGTCCCGGTTCCTCCGCAATCAAGAAATCTGGAAGCGATTACTTCTGCTGATCTCATAAAATATTGCTCTTTAATATTTCTCCTTCTTAAACATTTGGAGCCTTTTTTTTTCTATCCTCCTGATTTGTATCCCGCTTTATTTTTATTTTATATTTTTTTTAGTAAGCGGGGGCTATTTTTGGTCACTGCAGAGGGACACGGTCTATCAGTGGAGACAACGCTGGAGCAAGGGGGAAGCTATAAGACCCTTTTGCAATCCCAGTTTTGTGCCGGCTCTGTTTGGAAAACCTTAACAAGCGCAATGAAATGGTTTAGGTTGGAAAACATTTTAGCAGAGCTAAGATTTATGGGCCAAAAAAAAAAAAAGAGAGAGAGAGAGAGGGAGAGAAAGGGAAATCTTTCCACCTCAGTCATGTCAATTCATTTATTTATTTTTATCTCCCCCTTCCCCAGATCTCTCTTTCTCTCTATTAGCTTATCCCGAGTTTATGATTAAAAAAGCAGCCCTGCGGGGCTGGAAGCCGTTCGCCCTCGTCCTCTTTGCGAGAGGGGCGACGCGGGCCCGTTTTCTTATTAATTAAGGGCAGCTCATAAGCGTCGTTTGGTGCTTTGCAGAAGGCGATTCCCCCCGGAGCCGGGGGTGGGGGGAGAGAGAAATGGGGGGGCAGATGTCAGCCGATGTTTCGCGATGTTGAAAAGGCGTGATGTATGGAAGTTCATTTTGGCCCCCCTTCCATTCAGAGCGATCCCATTTCCAGTGCGACCACGGCCTGCTCCCTCCCTCCCCTCCCCCCCCCACCATATTATGCCCCCCCATTCTCCCCCAACCCGCCCCCTCCCTCCGCGCAGCCCCGTCCGCAGCCGGCGCTGGGGCCGCGCGTCCCATTAGAGCCGACGGGCAGCGCAGGAGATGCCCCTTTGTCTCCATAGAGCCCGGAGGAGGGGGGAAAAGGGGGAAGTAGAAACGATAGATTTATCCCCCCTTTCCTTTTTTTTTTTTTTTTCCTCCCTCCCTCTCTCCCTTTGTTTTAGCTGGGTTGGGTTCGGGTATATATATCTCTCTATATGTATCCGCATGCATTTATATAAAATAAATAAATCCCGGCGCGGTTTTAGTTCATGTGCAAGGCTCCCGGGATGCGCGGCCGCGGGGCAGGGTTACACCGGTTATAAAATGCCATTTGGCCCTGCTGGGAGGCTGCTCGGCCATTGAATTTCTCCGCCGCAGCAGCCTCGCTTTTCCCGGGGAGGGGAGATAAGGGGGGGCAAGCAAAACCACAGCGTGGTGGAAAAAAAAAAAAAAAAGCAATATAATAAATGAAAAAAAAAAATCCCGCCGCAGAGCAGCACACCCTGTGGCCAGCCTTTCTCGGCGATTAATGTATCAAAATGCTCCGATTTGGGCATCCTTTGACATATGGCGCGTGTGTGCGTGTGCATACTGATACATCTATTGTGTGCCGGAGGGGCACGGGGAGGGGGGCTGGGGGCTGCCGAGCTGGTCCTGCAGCCCGGCGTGTGCTCATATGCTCGGCCATATATATATTTTGTATAGATATATACGGGTGTGCATCGTGCTTGTGCCTATATGTGTGTTTAGGGTGTGTGTGCACCGCTCTTTAGTTTTTAAATTTCTCCTTGAGTACGGGGTGGGGGGCACAAAACCTATGGGGTGCTCCAGCTGTCCAAAGGTACATCTCCCCGGAAAGAAAAAAGGGGGAAGGCGGAGAAAAAAGGGGGGGATAAAAAAAAAGGTAAAAATAAAGAAAAAAAGAAAGAGGGGAAATGGACGAGGGGGAAAAAAAGCGCCAGTTTTACAACTCTGTTTGTCTCACTGCTATGCAGCGCTGAATAGGACTGAACAAAACAGGACCCTCGCTCTGGCTAGACGTCTGGCTTTAATTGCTTTATGGCTTAAATAAGGTGGGTGCTCTTCCCTTTGAAACGGCCCGAGTGGAATGTTTTGTCTACAAGCTACAAACAACAGACCCCCTCGGACGAGGGGAGGCTGGGGACGGAGAAGAAGAAGGGAAAGAAAAAAAACAAGGGAAAAAATATAAAAGGGAGGGAAAAAGGAAGAAGAAAATAACCCTCCCCGAGTCGCGTTTTGAACTGATAAAAGCGCTGAAGTCGCGCGGAGAAACGGCGCAGACGGCGGGGTTGGTTTGTCTCCGTGTGTACACATTGATTTTTAAAAAAGAATATATTATTATTTAATTTAATTTTAAATATTTTCCTATTTTTTCCCGGCGGAAGAATTAAAAAAAAAGGGGGAAATCAAGGTTTCTCCTTCTGCCCCCCTTTCCCCCCCGCAAAACAAAAATGCTGCTCCCGATGCAGGGAGGGGGCGGCGGCGCGGGGGCCCCTGCGCTGCGCGGCGGCTCGCGGGGCCCTGCGCGCCGCTCCGCGCCGCGGCCGCGAGATGGCGCCGTTGCCCAATGTTGGTGCCGGGCAGCGCCCGCGGCTCCCCCGCGCCCGCGGAACCCCGCGCAGCGCCCCCCCCTCCCTTTGCCCCGCAAATAACCCCGCGGAAAAAAAAATAAAATAAGATAAAATCCTTTATTATTATTTTTTAATCCCGCTTACAAATCTCTGGCGGCAATGTGGGAAAATTTATTCCTTAAATTATAAAATATATTTATTTATTAAAATTTCTGCATCGCGGGGGGTGGGTGGAAAGGATCGCCCCCCCTCGCTTCCCTCCACGAAGGTCAGGATAAAGGAGAAGGAGGAATAAAATCGCGCAGTGGCTCTAAGTGCAATGCGGGCGCGGAAGGGGGGTGGCGGAAAAGCGACGTTCAAGCGCACGCCCCCGAAAGCCACATTGACACACACCCATAAACACGCAGCCAAAACAGGGCAGACAAAGGACAGTAGCTTCCCCAGGCAGCAAATGTCAAGATATTTCCTTTTCTCCCCACAAAAAAAAATATTAAAAAAACCCTGATAATTGCATATATCCTATTTAATGAAATATGACGAGTGGGTTTTCTTTCTTCCCTAGCAAACATTGATTTTTTTCCCTCTCTGCCTAGGTACCATTCCGGTTATTCTGCTCAAATACTCCCCGCACCTTTGGCTATTGCGTAGAGGGACAATAATGTGAAAAATGCGGCAGCTCTTCCCAATCTTCACCCAACTGCCCAGATTTGACAACTTTTTTTTTCTTCTTCTTTTCTTTTTTTTTTCTTTTTTTTTTCTCTCTCCCCGCAGTCCCTTTTAATGCGCACAAGAGCATTTATTGGCTTGGCAAGCTATTTAAGGCGCTGCGCTTATAAAAATAGGAATGCTATTGATTAAACCAGGAAAATGGTCACTTCGCCTATTAGCTGTTAATTAAGGAGTCTCTCTCCTAGCTGACATTTTCTTCATTTATATATATATATATACACCTATATTTTTCCCTGGTTTCTTTAGGAATGAGGTTACCTGGGTAGAGGCGGAGGATTGGAGGGGTCATTTGCCCTGTAATTCTGCGAATAATTCTTAAATCGTGATTCTTCCGAGTATAAAGGGCTTTATATTTTAATAATTTCACCATAGGCGGTGGGAATATTGCCATTCTTCTGCAAGCTCATTGTCTACTTATGGGGAAGGTGAGGGGGAATGCTAATATCTGCAACCTTCTGGAAGGAATAACCCCCCTTCTCTATTATGTATGAAAATCTAATAAAGATGAACTGTAAGGCTACTGTGTCTTTTATTTTTCCTCTCTCTCTTATGGGGAATATGTCTACCCAAAAATAAATATTATACACTTTATATATATTACAGTCTCACCAGAGGCTTGAGCTGCTCGGTGCCCCCCAAAATGAAGCTGTGACCTTTGCTTGCGAAGGGAGTTCCCCCCACCCCAAATCCCTGTTTTGCCAAGGGAGCTGAGGCTGCATTTTCATCCTCCACCCTGGGAATCAGTCCGAGCTACCTAAGCTGTCCTGAAAACCATAAGGGTGGATTTTTTTTTTTTTAAAAAGTGGGTACAACATGAGGGAAGCATTTGCAGGTTTGTAGACTTTTGAAGGAAACAAGCTATTAATAACACAATGTAATTTATAGTGGTTTTTAGGGGGGTATTTTGGGGCTGTTTTTTCTGTTCCCTCTGCAGAACAACACGGAAAATGCGAATACATGTTGCCTTCCCTACCTCCCCCTCGAAAAATCAACACGGATCACGGCAATTTCACGTAATGTTTTAATGAGTTCCTTTAATACGCGCTTAAAAATTAAAAAATAAAAGGGCAGTGTCCGAAGTGAAAGGTTTCAGCGAACGGTCACTTAAGGTTCAAAAAAATAACTGTGCAAGAAGGAAGGGACACCCTAATATCGCTTAAAAGGACGGGAATACCTATGCTCGATGGCGACAAGAAATGTCCGTGGCTATTTGGGGGTTTGGGGCTAATTTATTTTACAGGCAAATCCGCAGGATACCCGCACAAAAGGGAATACATACTTTCTGCCTCACTTTCCTCTCTTTCTTCCCAAAGTAGCTCTCAAAAAGGCATGGTCTTACTTTATTCCCCTTGGAAGGACGCTTTCTCGGCGCTTTATTTTTGTGCGGCCGTAGCTTTCCAGGACTTCGAAAGGAAGCAAGAGAAAAAGAAAATCAAATAATATCTATAAAAATAATATATATTTATAAAATGTATATATAAATGAATAAATATATGAATCTGCCTTTATTTTATTTAAAAAAGGAGGACAACAAGGAGCGACCAATCGATACCGAGTGGTTCCCCCCAGCTTGTTTGGTTTTTTTTTTTTTTTGCTTTTGTTTGCTTGTCTGATCGCAATCTGCCAACCACCATCACCACAATAACAACAGCACACACGCACAGCTACACCCAGAAATTAATAATAAAAATAGATATCTATATATGGGCTCAGGCGCGGCAAAATAAAAGCCACAACATCCCCCCCCCCACCACTTTCTCCTTACCTAGGTGGGACCAACCCCCACCCAGGGGTAACCCACCCTTCTGCCCCCCCCCAAACCCCAACACAATGACAACAACAACAACAACAACCCTGGGAGAAAGAAGGGGGGTATTTTCGCTCTCTGGCTGCAAAATGGGGGAAACCTCCGCAAAAATATTGGATTTTTTTTGGGGGGGGAGGGTCAGGGGCTCCCTTTACCTGTTGAGGTTACCTAGGCTGACCTCCCAGCGCATGCATTTGCTACCAGCAGTGAAGGGGCTGGAAAAAAAAAAAAAAAAAAGGAGGAGGAGGAGGAGGAGGAAGGCGAGGGGGGGTTGCTTGGGTATTAATGCGCACCTTTCTCCCCCCTCCTCCCCTCGCTAGGTGCGGGTGTCCCCCCCTTCCTCCTCTTAAGGGTGCTGCCCCCCACCCTCTCCTTCCCTTGCCCGCAGCCACCTTTGCCTGCACCCCCCCGCCCCCCCCCCCGCCCAAAGCCCCCCCACAAATCGCTGTCATTTCCCTCGCAGCCTGTGTCAGGGTGGCGGAGTGATGTGTACAGATCGCGTGTGAGAGCGAGGAGCGAGAGGAGAGCAGAGAGGGGAGGAAGGAGGAAAGGAGGAAAAAAAAAAAAAAAAAAAAAAGAGCCACACCACCGGGATTTTGAGGAATTTGCCTGTGGTGTTAAAGGGAAGGAGCAGAGTTACGGAGAAATTGAGAGAGAGAGAGAGAGAGAGAGGGAGAGCTCTACCTACCGACAGATTGCCAGAGAAGTCAAGAGCACCGAGGACCAAGCGTGCGGGCACACGGAGGCACCATGAGACGCCTTTGAGATCGCCTTAAAAAAAAGACAAAAAAAAAAAGACAAAAAAAAGAAAAAAAAAGATTTGCAACAAACAAACAAACAAAAAAGGCCACTCAAAAAAAAAAATCAGGACTCGAGACAGTCCAGGGACACTGATCTAGAATTAAAGCCTTTTTTTATTATTATAATTTTTTTTTTTTTTTTTTTTTGCATGCGAGGGTCATGAGCTCCTATTTTGTAAATCCGCTCTTTTCCAAGTACAAAGGCGGGGAATCGCTGGAACCAACTTACTACGACTGCCGCTTCCCACAAAGTGTCAGCAGGAGCCATGCTCTCGTGTATGGTCCGGGCACTACTGCTCCCACCTTCCAGCACCCTTCACACCACGTCCAAGAGTTTTTCCACCACGGAACCTCCAGCATCTCCAACTCGGGATACCAGCAAAACCCCTGCGCCTTGGCTTGTCACGGAGACGCTTCTAAATTCTATGGATATGAAGCTCTGCCGAGGCAATCGCTTTATGGTGCTCAGCAAGAGACGACTGTTGTACAATATCCTGACTGTAAATCGTCTTCCAACAGTAACTCTAGCGAGGGACAAGGGCATTTAAATCAAAATTCGTCTCCCAGTCTCATGTTCCCATGGATGAGACCTCACGGTTAGGACTTTTATTTTTGTTTTTTAACCTCCTCCTTAAATGTTTTCCTTTAATTTTGATTTCCCTCTCGCTTTCTCTCTGTCTCTGCTCTCACTTTCTCTCCCTCTCTCTGTATATATATGTATGCATATACAGGCACACGTATCTATATGCATATCTACACACATAAACATATATGCATGCATTTATATACAAATCTAAGAGGCGTAGATGTGAAGTATGAAAGGAATGGGCAGCTTTTGTGTTAACGTTGCTTGTTTTTTAGGAAGACCTTTGCAAGCAAGCGAGGCAGCAGTTGCTAGAGAGCCAGCAAGGTGATTCCCTGCAAAAAGGCTTAAATCACTATAAAGTAAAACTTGTTTTTTTTATTGCTTGCCTTGAGGATAGGCAATAAGATACAGCTCCCACGAGGTTATTTGCATGTTGATAATACAGCGCTCTTTAAAATGTCATATCGCCTTTCATAACCGCTGGGAGACGAAGTCTGAAAGGTGGGAACTTGTATAAGTATTGCTAATACTTTACATGTGTTTCTTAAAGCCTAGAGATAAAAGTTTAAGCAGAAAGGGAAACTTAGCTCAGAGCTATGGGGTGGGGTGGCAGACAGCATTACAATGTCCTGTGCTTATATATATATATATATATATATTTAAAGGAGAAGAAAAGGAGGTTGGAAATTCAAAATATTTCGTGCTGACTGGGACTTTACTCCTGTGAAGTCCAGATAATTGCACAGAATCCGAAATACTTCAAAGTACAAGTTTTCCCCCCACCGAACTTCCAAGGTTGGCTTAGAAGCAGTCTCGTTAATTCAAAACATGTGAAAGTTAGTGTTAATTTTTAAAGACAAGCCGAGCAACAAAGTTCCCCACTCTTCCCTTCCAAACAACACCAGGAAAAAAATATGAAGAAAATAGAAAATAAAGAGAGGCTGTAGCTAAGGTAGAGAGGATGTGGCCCAGAGAGGCTGGGAGATAGAGGCAAAGCAAAAAAAAAAAAAAAAAAAAAAAAAAAAAAAAAAAAAAAACCACCACATTATTTATCTAAGCTTTGGCCTAGAGATAGTCTCAAGGATGCAATCATTTCGAGCTGAGGGATACTTTAGCAAATAATTCGCTTTTTTTTCCTCTCCTCTTCTGGAGAAGATAGTGGTCAGAATAAAGGGCTCAGCTGCACATACCTATGTCCTCTTTCTTTCTTTGGGGCTATCCCTGCAAATGTCCATCTCGCTGCTTCTTTCCAATGCAATCTCTGCTTTTGCATTGAGGCACATCTCCATCTCCGTACACCTTCATCCCCACACGAAAGGACGGGCAGAGGAATTTTGGGGGGTGGATTAGGGGCAAAATTCACATCCTCGGGGTCGTATTAGCATCAGAGATGCCTACCCTGAGCCTGTATTTGATGGGAGTGGGACACGTTTGGGAAAAGGGAAGCAGAACTGAGCATTTTTGCAAAAAAAATAAGCAATCTCTCAATTGCCTGGGGAGGAGAAAAAAAATGAATAAAAGAAAAACGTGGAGGGGATTGAATAACTTCAATAAATAAATAACTTCAAATGGAGGGGGAAATAACTTAAATTTTCTGAATTGCAATCCCCTCCTTAGCATCTAATCACCTTTGAGGAGCCTGGGCACCTCTGTTCGGTGCAGGAGCTGGGCACACAGCCCTCTGCCCCTATACAAAAGGACCCAGAGCTGCTTCTTTATATATATATATATGTATATACATATATATATATATACCCTTACAGAATGAGCTTCAGGCATCGTGTTATTACTAATAAAAACCCTACTAGGACTATTATTGCTATTAATAACACCCATTCCAGGCATGCTTTTATTATAAGGGATTTTGGGTTGGGGGGACCACCTTCTGCAGGGAAAAAAATGAAGCCAAGATGAGGCAAGAACCTGCAAAAAGGGGGAGCGGGGAAGGCATAACTATAAGATATATATTTTTTGTGGTTGTTTGTGTCCTACAGCTCCCGGAAGACGCAGTGGCAGGCAAACTTACAGCCGGTACCAGACCCTGGAGTTAGAAAAGGAGTTCCTCTTCAACCCGTATTTGACACGGAAGCGGCGGATTGAGGTCTCTCACGCCCTGGGACTGACCGAGAGACAAGTGAAGATCTGGTTCCAGAACCGGCGGATGAAGTGGAAAAAAGAAAACAACAAAGATAAGCTGCCGGGGGCCAGGGACGAGGAGAAAACGGAAGAAGAAGGGAACGAAGAAGAGGAAAAAGAAGAAGAGGAAAAAGAAGAAAGCAAGGACTGAGCTCTCAGCCCCTTGAAGTCTCGTTTTATGGCAGATGATAAATCGAGATGTTTACGACGGTCATTTGCTTTTATAGAGTATAGAATGGAGAGGCTCACACAGCAGTAACTACCTGTCAAACAGTTGTAGCCTTTTTTTTATTGGCATAGAAACTTCCCCTATTTTTTCTTTTATTTTTTTTTTTACCTTTTTTAATAGCAGTCTTTCTTTTTATTATTTTTTCCCACTTCCATAAATACATAGCTGGCTCGGCCGCAATTTATAATAAATAAACAAATAAATATAGAGCCAAATCAAAACCCCCTCTCTCTATGCCCCAGCAGCACAACCCCGAGCCTGGCAGCAAATGCTACCGCTCCTGCCTGTGCCCACGCACTATATAGGAATGGCTGCACAATATAGTTGTGTTTTCCCAGGCTGGGCTTAGCTCTTTTGTTTGGTGCTTTAAAAATACATAAAGATATATATATTGTGTGTTTTTTTTTTTTCTTCTCCCCTGGCTGCAGGGAGAAGCGTGGTGCGGCTTGCAGTTTCCTTAGCTAGTTTGCTGCAGTATCTCTGTGCATCTCCCTTGCTATGAGCCGCTCCTGCGGCCCCTGGATAAGGAGATAAGGAGAGGGTGGACATACCTGGTAGAGCCGGCAAAACCCTTCCCAATCCCCCCCATTTTATTGCTCTAAGATTGTGACTGTCTGTAGAAAAATACCTATTTGCTTAAGACTTGATAGGCCAAAACATACAGGGAGGCTGGCAACCTCCTCCTCCCTATAGGCGCTGTTTACCATTTGACTGTGTGAGCACTCGAAATTCTTCCTGTACTACCTAGAAGGGAAAACCTGCAATAATAATCCAGTGTGTTAGCAGCAAGGGGCTTACATATCCTAAATTTGCCTTGGTCGGAATTTATTTAAGCGAGAGCGAGCTGCGTTGTTGCCCTGATGCAAGCTACTAAGTAGCAGGGAAAATAATAATAATAATGCTAATAATAATGATGATGAAAATGAAACGAACCACGAACCTTGTATTGTACTTTATCACTACCTATAGAAGGAGTCATGCTTTGAAAGTATTTGTAATGCGGTTTTATTGTCGTTTGTTGCTGCTTATTTTCTTGGAAAATAATAATAAAAAATAATAAAAAAAATAATCCCAACAACTGAAACTGCCTAGTTGAGAACGCACAGTATTGTATTATTTTATTGTGCTTATAAAGTAGTGTAGAACTAAATTGCACTGAATGTATAGTTATCTATTTGTCTTGACTTATCTGTTAATGCGACATGCTCGAAACACACAAAAAATCGTCATTTGTTTTATGTAAAAGCATAGTTCTGCGTGTTCAAACTCTGAATGTAGCAATTTCCGCCAGAAAAAAAAAATAGTAATAATAATAATAATAATAAAACCATTTCTGGACACCGTGGATTTGTATTGTATACGTGAGACATTGCGTAAATAATAATAATTATAATAATAATGATAATAAAAAGATTTTAAAAGGATTGCGTTGCCTAATGTGCTCTGTCTTTATTTGCATGTATGCATCCTGGCTGCCGGGCCAGGAGTGGGTTCTTGCCTAATAGTTCATCCTTCAAATCCTTTTGGCACCCTCTGAAACCAAGACTCATCTTTAATTTGGAAGGAAATCAGGAAAATCTGGGCTCTGCCGCAATAAATGGAGGTGAAGAACGCGGAATGAGGATGAGGGGTGGGAAGGAGAATTCAGCCTCTCACCACCCTGGCCAAAGTGATTTTGCTTGAAAATGGGCATTTCACTGCTCCCTTCATTAATATAGTATTTTAAAAGCGATTTTGCTCAAGAGAACAAGCTCGAGAAAGGTGCGGGTCTGCAAAAATAAATAAATAAATGAAATATTGCGATGCCTCGACCACTGCTAAAGGTCTTCTGTTCTGGAAAAACTCCTGCCTCTTCTTCCCAGGGCGAGGAGGGGAAAAGTGCCTAAAAACCTACGCAGAGCTGGATTTTGCTTCCCCCAACTAGGAACTGCTCCTTGAAACATCTCGAAATGGGTCTTCCCTGACTATGAGGTATCATATCGAGATGTATATCAAATATGTATGCTATATATAAGCCTTCCTCCTCCTTCTCCTCGCTCAGATGGGGATGACCATAACCCCGAGCCGCATTTTTGCTCCCAGCCTTGGGTGCAAGGGGCGGGGGTCGCCGACGGGCGTTAAAAAAGCCATTGGGAGCCTACAAAGGGATTAGGTGTTCATTAAAACATTTTTTTCCGTCTCTTTCCTCGTCTTTTGCACGAGATGGCGACGCATTTCCCTACGTGAAAGGCTCACGAAGCACTTAAAAAAATGAAAGTATGAGATGAATATTTTTTTTTAATTTGGTGATGCAAAAGCAGAGTCCCTTTCAACCACCCCCCGCCATCTTCTCATCCAACAACAGAACACATTCACCCTTTTCTTTCTGTCTCTCTCTTTCTCTCTCTCTCTCTTTTTTTTTTTTTTTCAGCAAAACCTGTCGGGGAGGTCTTCAGGTCTCCGAGAGTGGTCTGGCAGGGGGGGACTTTATAAATATTGCTCTTTCCACTGGCCTTGTTTCGTTGAACGGGATCTATTGAGAAAAAAAAATGTATAAAGAAAAGAAACTAGGGGGTTATCTGTATTTTTTTCTGTTGATATATGGACTACATGCTATAGAGCCCAGAGATGCAGAAGTGGACGGGATGTTTACGCAGATGCCGCAGATAAGGCAGCCCGAAGGCTCCTGAGCTGCAGACGGTTGCGCTGAGCTATGTCTGGAGACTCGGCTATGGGCTTGAGACTTCCCCCCCGCCAAAAAAACGCCACCAGGCTTAAAGGCTTTAAATGCCTGCGCGGCTGCAAGCGCTGGGCGCTGCCCAGCGGGGCCGGGATTAAAAAAAAAAAAAAAAAAAAAAGAATAGAAAAAGAAAAAGAAAAAGAAAAAAAAAGGGGGGGGAATGGAAAAAGGACGGAAAGACGGGACTGTTGGGGAGAAGAAAATGGAAAGAAAATGGGGGGGGAGAGAGAATATGGGGAGGAATTAAATAATAGAGAGAAAAAAAAAAAGAGAAGTAACACAGTTATGCATTAAAAAAAAAAAAGATCGTGGATGTCCCCAAAGTCACCCCCTTTAAAAAGATTTATTTTATTTTGTCTCTCTGGCCCCCACTTTCGCCCGGCGAAGCGGTGCGCGGATCACCCGCGGGTGCGGATGCTGCCCCAGCACCGCTTCGCCGCCGGGAACCCACGCACAAAACACCCATCAAAAGCCATATCCCCTTCCTGGCTGCATCCCTAATACCCTGGCGTGAATCTCCCCCCGCAAATACAATAAAAAAGGCAATAATGGTTTATTCTAGACTTTTCTATGCCGAAGGCAAGCGCGGAAGGTAAGCGGTTTTATTAGCCACCAGACAGAGCAGTTTATTCTAGCAGAGCTTGCTTTTTGGGGGATATTTATCCAGCTTTTACAGCAAGGATTTTTTTTTTATTGTTGTCATAGGAAGGATGCTTGATCATTTATTCTCGGCTTAACCCGCGTTAAAAGAAAATCAGTTAAAAATATTTTCTGCTATGGTACTTTTAAAAAGCTCCAAATCGCCATAAAACCGTTGCATAGAAAATATCCACATTGTTCCCGGCGAGATGTTGGCGGGAGGGGGGGGGGAGTGGAAAGATGGGAGAACTTATCAAAGTGTTCAGTTTAAAAAGAGTAATAATATATTTTTAAAAAAAGGAGCTGTATTCGCACTCTATCCATCATATTTAAACCCACAAATCTAAGTAGTTTTACATGAACGAATACTAGAGAATGACATTTATCTATCAAAAGGGTCCGGAGTTAAATTATGGAAACTACAACCGCAGCAGTTACTTTTTGGGGTAAATGTTTATGGTCTGTAGTCAACACAACAGAGTCGCGTCTTCAGATGACATCCAGTTATTTTCACAATCACTCCATCATTTCAAGGCGGGGAGGGGGAAAGAGAGAGAAGAGACCGTTTTTATGGGGTATAGTAATTTGAGAGAAGATTCGCTCTCCACAAAGTGGCTTATTCAGAAATGATCATAGCTCCGGTATTACTGAAATTAGACTCATCTACCCGCCTGAAGTAAGAAATATCGTCCTATTCCACGCTTTTTTATTAGCCAATCAAATTTCCTTCGGATCTCCATTTGTGATTTGTGAAAAATATAATTCCTCGAAAAGCTGAGTTTGAGCATATTGCTTATTTTGCCTTAATTTATTATTCTAATCACAGCCGCCGCGGCGCGGTAATGCAGCCATTAGGCGAAAAAATTCGTTTAGGTTTTATACTCCGAAATGGGCAGAGATGATATTTGAGAGGCAACGAATTTCTCGGGCGTTAAATTTTGTTATTTGCGCGGATCGCGGGGAGAAAAGCGGGTGGCGAGGGATGCGCGGGGGGAGAGCAGGGGCGGAGGTGGGCGAAAGTTTGGGAGCCAGACTTGTGGGGAAAGAAAGAGGCATTTCTAGCCCAATTACGAGCACGTCCTTTATTTATTTATTTCGTCTCTCCCCGTCGCAACAAAACGGGCGCTCTTTTATCTTCCCCTTCCCCCCAGAAAAAAAGATACCCTCGCTAATATTGAACTCAAGAAAACCCCGAGAGGAGGTGGGTTTATAGACAGTCCAGATACAAAAAGCGATCCGACGACGGTCCGAAATATGCGCAGGTTACTTTATTTATTTTATTGCTTAAAAAAATATATATCTTTGACTGCAAGGATAAAAAAAATCCAGCTTCCTTCATGGATTCTTATTATCTTGTCTACTCTCTGGAAAAAAAAAATCTCCATTGTGCTCTGGAAGCTGTTGTGCTGGTAGTTTCCCCCCTCGTAATTTTTAACTACCTGTTATAAAATTTATTGGTGGTTTGTAAAGTGAATAAAGTAATTTCCCTTCCATCCGGTTGTATTGCGAGCTTTGTGCTGTTTTGGGCAGCCAGACACGCATCCAGCCAGGGAAAAAATAAATAAAAGGGGGGGGGGGTGTAACCTCCCCTTTCAGAACATACAAATATATACTTTTTTTTTCCTCCCCTCGATTAAATAAATATAAATAATAAGTACAGGCAGGCGCGCACAGGAGGAATACCTGAAGGTGGGAGGAAATCTGGAAATGTGCGAGCTCAGTAGGAAACGGTGAAGGAATGGCTGGAGTTATTGCGACAAAAATATATATACACATATATATATGTTTTACCTCCCTATAACGTTCCATGTGAGTCCCATTCGAATACACTGTGTGCATGACCCTGGGAGGCTCAGATTTGAGATGGATTTCTTTTTACACCCTATTTTTCCCTGTTTAAATATATGTATATATTTATTTTTATTTTTTTCCGCACAGGAGGAAGGGCATTTGCAGCCTTTCACGTTGGGGGGTAATTCTGAACACATCTGAGCTTTGCGGTCGCCGCTTTACACAACTTGCGGTTCGTGTCCTGCCTCCGGAGCAGGCCTCGACACGACCAAAAAAATGTCGCTCGCCCATCCCCAGATCGATATTCCCAAATCCTTCCGCCACCCAGCTTGAAAATCGCGGGAAATAATAAAAATATGCATAGGAAAAAGTGGCATTTTTATAAGAGCGTCGCGGCGTCGGGTGCCTGGGCGCGACAAAACAAAAGGCTGCAACGCTGTTTGGGGAGGGAAAACGTCGGTAAATATTTGCAGGAGCATAAATAAATATCTGTACCTCTATATGTAATCATCCAAGATATTATAAAACTGGGTAGCTTTGGCAAATCTAGAAAATTAGCAGACAAGAGCTTCTAGGTCGCTATGGCGCCCGTGGCCCGAGTTTGGGGCGAATTCGGACAGTTCCCGATTTTCCCGCAGTTTCTGGCATCCCATATGGGGCTCTGCGGGGTGCGTGGGGCAGAGGGGAGAAGCGAGGAGGATGAGGAAGGAAGAAGGTGAGAAAGGACACGCTGTCTGTGCTTTTTTGGCCTCGCGACGGTTACCATTTCCAGCGGACACACCCTTTGCAGGGAAAACCGTGGGAATGTCAGGAATATGAATGGGCTTCCTTCTTTTTTTTTTTTTCCTCTTTAAAGCATGTTGCTCTCGAATATTTAATCTATGTCCTCAAAATGAACATGCTCTTATAATGTAATTGTATTTAAAAAAAAATAGTGCCTGCTCCATATCCCTCGTCAGTGCCCTTCTTTTTTTTTTTTTCCTCTAAAAAACCCCCATTAATGACCAAAAAGGAGAGCAACACCACTCTCTGCCGAAGGCCAAATCTCCTCCGTTAAATAAAATTAACCCGAACGGCTAATAATCATGAAATAAAACTGAGTCTTTAAAATACGAGTTAAAAAAATCCCCGACATGAACGTGGTGATTTTAAATAATAATTAAAAAAAGTATATTTAAAGGGGGGGGGGTAGAAAGGGGGGGGAGGGTAGGGAAAATTACTAATATTAAGAAGGAATTGTATAAACATGGCGACAGACGAGAGCATTTGCACTCGTCACAAAAATGCAACGCATTCCTGGTTGTTTGCAGAAAATTTACAGCTAAGCAATAAAAGTTTACGACTGAATCACAAGTTGGATTGGCCACAGGAAGTCATGTGGACTCCATCCATGAACGTGAACTTTTTATTGTGGTTTCTCTTATGACTCTTTCGCAGTAGTCTTTCCTTTAACAGTCCAAGCAGTGCCAGGGGTAGGATGGTATTTTTACCCCCCTTAATTATTAGCGTGATGATTTTTAGGGACCAAAAAAAAAAGATTTTTTTTCCTCCCCCTTTCGCTTTTTTTTTTTTTTTTTCTTCTCCTTGGGGTTGGAATTCTTGGTTGCTTTGGGCATTTTGGCATTAATGAGTTTACTGCTGCGTCTGGTTGCCGCCTCCTATTCCCCACCCCTAGGGGCAAAAAACGCAATGCATTTCCTTTGCAGGATGCGATGATGAGGGGGCACGAGGAGTTGTAAATACCTTTTTTTTTTTTTTTAGCCAAAAAAAAAAAGAAAAAAAGAGCGAGGGATTCCTCCTTACGCTTCCCCCATCCCTTGTCCAACCAGAGAAGAAGTGTTTTGCTTTTGTTTCCATCTTTTTTTTTCTTTTTTTTTTTTTAATGTTTCTGTGGAGCTGAGCGGCAGCGTCAGTGGAACAGAAAGACAGAGGGACAGAGAAAAGAGAGAGAGAGAGAGAGGGAGAGGGGGAGACAGGAGCCTCGGGTAAGTGTTCCCTTATTGGTTCAAATGTGTAACTAATGATCCATAGCCCGGGTGTTAAGGATAATGATGCATCGTTGTGCGAGCGAGGGGTGTAGCTTGGATATGGAAAAAAAAAGGGGGGGGGGTTAGAAATATGCGGCGGGTCGGCAGAAACGCGGTGAATTCGGGCAAAAAATAAAAAATAAAAGGAGCCGGGGGGTTGCTGATGTCACTTCGGTGCCGAGCTGGGGTGCGGAGGCAGGTCGGGGGCTGCGGTTTTTTCTTGGGGGAGGTAGGGGGGGAAGCGTGCGCGGGGAGCCGCGGGTGCCGGCGCGGTGCAGCGAGGAGGAGGAGGAAGAGGAAGGGGGGGTCTTTATGTATATTAAAAAAATAATAATCCTCCCAACTTTTCTTTTTTTTTTAATCCTAAAAAAAAAAGAAAAAAAAAAAAGGGGGGGGGCGCATGCGCAGAGAGGCGGGTGGGTCGGCCAAGGCTGGGCGCTGCGTGCGATACTTAATGAGCTGCGCTGCTAATTGCTTGCGCAAGGCCCGCGCTTTGCACGCCCATTCCCACCCCCCCACCCCAACACAGACTTGGGTGCCCCCCCCCCATTCTACCCCCCAACCTCTCCCCTCCATCCCGGACCCGGGGCTTGAACGGGAGCAGCGGGGCCTGATCCCCCTCCAGGGCGGGGGGATATGGGGTACTGCTAATTACAGTAATGAACATGCAGCACTTGGCGGGGGGAGGAAAAAAAAAGGGCGGGGGGTATAATTAATAATTAAATCTTTGCCCTCCAAGATTCCTCCTTTTCCTCTTGGGGGAAAAAGATGTCTGGCTAATTTGTGTGAAAAAAGTGCGGCGGAAGGATTAATTTTATTGAATTTCGTGTCACCCCCCCACGTTATAAGGAGGGAAGGGGAAAAAAAGAGCTACTTGGAACAGCACCCTAAGATCTGTCCTATTAATAATCACTCATAAAAAACTCGGTTGGCTTTTAGGTGTGATTGGCATGGAAATCCCTACTCTCTTCCTTATATTTTAAATTATTATTTATATTTTATTTAATTTTATTTTCCCACGGCCACCTGAATTTCACCGCGGTGACCCTTCCCCCCCTAACCTTCCCATCTACCTTCCCCCTCGTCCCTGCCCACCTCCCTATCCATCATCTAATCTTATCTCTCTTCATGTATATATTGGTTCCGTGTAAGAAGATATATAACACAGTGACTTCATTTCCTCTCAAGGCTGCGTTTTTTTTTCGCTATTTATTTTTTTCGTGGGAAATATATATATATATATATATATATATATGGAGCGTGCGTGTTAGCAGAGGTTGCTGCTGGTGAACTCAGCGTTGTCTGTGCACTATAAGGGCTTCATGGACAGAAGGATACACACACACACACATATATATATATATATAATACAGCAAATAAAGCAGATTTTGCTTTGGCCCCGCCGTGAGGGAAGGGTGACCAAGCGATACGCTTTTTCCTGCCTTATTTAAGACGATTTCGGGGTTTCCCAGATTTAAATGAGCAGACGGGCGAGCGGGCCCGAGGCAGAAAGGGGAATTTTTGGAGCTAGCGAGAGGAATGGGAAATGGTGACACTGGAGGAATCTGGAGTTCCTCACTTGCTGCCTTGCTGTTGTGCTGTCTGTGTGCTGTTTTTCTCCCCCTGTCTGGTTGTTTTTAAATCAAAAAAAATATATACACCTTTATGTAAAGTTCTCGGGTAGTTATTGATGGTGATGCGATGTGTTTATTAAAAAATAATAATATGGAAAAAAATAAGAGAAAAAAGGGTTAAAAAGTGTGTGTGCGGTAGAAAAAAAATCACAACTTGGAAAAAAAATGTTGCAGAGCAGCCTTTCTGTTTGCTTGGCCTTTCTTGGGCGAAATCTGGGGAATATATTGTGTTCGCACGTGTTTTGGAGTCTGGAAATAATCCGTTTCTCTCGGTCGGTCTAGACAACAACAGCGAAATCCCCAAATTGCAGCAATTCCTACCCCTGCTCCGTGCAGGAACCGAGATCTCTGGAGTGTCTGTGCAATGCGTCGCCTTTGGGGGAAAAATACTCAATTTCTACCACTTTTTTTTTAAATTATTATTTTCCCAAGGGGTAAAGAAATAAAAGCTTTGGGATGAAACGTGTGAAAAAAAAGGAGATGGTGTCTGCTTTTTCTTCGGTAGTAAAAAAAAAAAAAAGTTGCACGGGAAGGCTCTGCCTCTAATCCGGCGAGTCGTAAAGACATTTTACGAGCAAACAATGAGTGTTTATTGGAAGCACATGATTACAGAAATGGGATCTTTGCTTGTGTTCAGGCCAAAATAACCCGTCTGCCTCCTCTCCCGGAGCTCGGGCTCCTCGGCATGCTTCTGTCTTGAGAGGCCTGGCAGCCTCTGCCCAAAACTACATATATTATATTTTACATATATATATATTTAATGTTTTTTTTTTTCTGGACTTGCCCCGCCGTCTTCTCATCCTTCACACACTTGCGATGCTGAGAAACATTTTTAGGCTCTAGGATAACGCAGTAATTTATATTCTCTGATTTTATTCCCCCCACCTCCCCTCTCCCTTTCTCGCCAGACTAAACCAGAGGAAATAAATTGTTTCTTGTATCTCTAACACCAGTGCTCAGGAGGGTTTCTAGTAAAAACGCCACGTGTTTTTTTCTTTCTTCTTCTTTTTTTTTTTTTTTTTTTTTTTTTACATGGATTTCCAAGGAAATAATGGCTTTTCGGTAGAGATGGAGGAAAAAAAGAGGGCGCAACATTTGAGCAAGTATATTCTGCTGCCCCGAAAACCTCTTTATTTGTAGGGGTGTCTTATCAAATACATTGAATATATTATATAGAGAGAGACAATGTGCGTTTAGTGTGTAAGTATATTGCACATAACACCGCAAATTCACTGTTTATTGGAAAGAGTCAACATTTCACAGCCTCCGCGCACACTTGCGCTCGTAAAACCCGTTTGATGCAATCTCGGCAGCGCGTGGGCGTTTATCTAAGGTTATAAATAAAAGTTATATATAAAGGTTATATCTAAAAGGCGCGTTGCGATCAGCTATCTACATGGGGAGCAGGAATGAGTGGGTGTTTTATTACGCCCGGTGCGGTGAGAGGCTTGGCAAGAAGCGGCTACAAAAAGGGATGTTCTAACACGGCGATTTCCCAAATTCGCCGCGTGAAGGGATTGGGCTCAGGGAACGAATCGAGGAAAGGAGCCAGGATCTGGTGCAAAACCCCCGCATTGGCTCCGGGCACAAGCGGGGAGCGCGGAAAATGCTCGATTTTCAACGGGCTCCGAGTCGCCGACGCTGCGGGAGGCAAAAAAATGTTATTTTTGGCCGGGCTTCTGCTTTGTGTAGAGAGAGGTTTGCGAGGGGTAAAATCGGGAAGATAGTCAGATAAATGCTCTAAAAATAATTATGAATTAAGAACGGAAAATAACATATATATATATATGTAAGCGAGGCCAGGTCAGGCTGAGGAGATAAAAAATTCGTCATAGAGAGGCAAAGAGATTTGGGGAGAATATCGGGCATAGCATTGGGGATCAAGGGTTTTATTTATTTCGGGGAAAAATAGCCGGGCTTCTTGTTACTATTGCTAGTTTTGGTGTAATCCTGGCCGTTCGCCGTCTCTGAGAAAACTAAAAAAAAAAAGAGAGAAAGAGAAAAAAAGAAAATGCAAATTTGAAACCGTTCCTAATGTTTGAGGTCAGGGCTAAAAATAAAAGGCCTTTCCCGATTTCCCGATCGCTTTCGGCTTGGCAGCGTGGGCCGCAGGCAGTTCGCTAAAGTGCTGGGCGCGGAATTGGGGGAAAAGAGGAGGAAATGGGGGGCAAAGACGTTGCGCAGGAATGGCGATTTTGGGGCCGAAGGGCGCTGTGACCTCCAGCCTGCGGCGCGTCTAGAGGCGAAATTAAGTGCGGAGGGACGGGGCGGAGGGGAGACAAGGGGAGGAGTGAAAGGAAGGAAAACATCGCGGAAGGCGACAACTAAGTTGTCAGCCAAAAAGTCGGTCGAAAACGAGCCGGGCTTTTTCCCTCCCCCCCTGGCCAGACACAAACACAATAAAAGCCAGAAGTCCCCGAAATTGCGGGTGTCTGGCCGCAGTCTGCCGGGGACACGCTGCTCACACTGCCTTTGTCGCATGGGGACACACCTTGGCTGTAAAAAGCTTTGTCCCCGTGCTAAAAAAAAAAAAAAGAAAAAAAAAAGAAAAAGGAAAGAAAGAAAGAAAAAAAGAGTTTGGAGCCAGGGGGGAGAAGGGGAGGGGGAAAGAGAAGAAAATTTAAAAATAAGGAAAAATGAAAGGTGTTTCAACGGGAGGGGGGGGTAAGGAGGAAAGTCGGAGGGGGAAAATAATAAATAAATAAGACAGGGGGGAGAAACAGGACTAAAAACAATACAGAAAAAATATATAAAAGGAGGGGAAAGATAATACATAAAGCAAATACAATAAAATAAATAAAACAACCTCCAGCGGTGGGGAGGGGTGTTTCACATGTAGCGGCCCGTAGAGGCCCCCAAACCGCCTCCTTGCTCCCCTCTTTCTTTTTTTTTTTTTCTATCTTTTTTTTTATTTGTTAATTTCCGCACGTTTTTATTTACTTGTTTTGTATACTGCCACCAAGTGACAGAAACTTGCAGTCCAGCAATTTTGCAATTTGGTGGTTTTTTTTCCTTCTACTTTTTTTTTTCCTCCTGCTATGTGTTTTTTAAGGAGGAGGGGGACGATCTGGGATCGCGCCGTGGGTCTCATGGAGCTAAAAAAAAAACAGCCTCTGCGAGGCGGAGAGGGGGCGAATGCTCTCCCCTATATATATATATATATGTATTATATAGTGTAATACATAATACATATATAATTTATAAAATAATAAAATAATTAATTTTTAAAAAAGTCGACCCGACACCAAAGTCCCGATTTTGTAAATTTTCAGATGGATAATCCCGGCACATGAGTTTTCCCCCCATTCCTTCCCCCCATCCCGCTCGCCTTGCAGCCCCTTTCCCTTAAAACCGTCTTCTTAAGGCGCCAAGGGAGCAAAACTTCCCAAAGTTTCCCAAAGCCTCGTGAAACTCCTCGGTTGCACTTTAGTCTCCCCACCAGCACTTTTTTTTTTTTTCTCTCTCCTAAGCGCCTTTCGCTCCGTGTTGCCGTGTTTTAAATCATTCCAATGTACAGGAACTCATAAAAATAGATAAGGCATGTCAACTCGGGAACGGCATTTTTTCCCCTTGAAAATATGAGTGTATTTAAGCAAATCCTGAAATATTAAATTGTTGCTCGATTAAAGACGATGTAAATGTATAAATTCAACAAAGTGCACAAGAGGTTGTCTCCAAATATATAGTTTAATTCTGCCTAAGTGATCGCCTCTAAAAAAAAACATCATTAAGGCAACTATTATTGTTTCCTGAATTATTATTTTATTTTATTTTATTTTTTGCTGGCGAATCTATGATTAAATTTCTGCCTACATATCTGCAAATAATAAAGTATAAAGCTGCCTATACTTAATGACAACAATATCTCATCCCTGAGTTATCCTTGCGGAACATAATAACATAATCCTCCTTTTTATTTTTAATCTGCACACCGAGCACAAGTGGTGGTATTTATACATATATATATATATATATACACACTGACACGCGCACATATGAGCATATAGATACACACATGCATGTATGGAAATATCACTTTTCCTTATTTTACGCCGGTAGCCGCTCTCCGTGACGTCATATGTGTGAATGTCCTTCTTTTTGGCCTTTTTTTTTTTTTAATTTACCTTTTTTGGACAGATTGGGGAGGGGGTGGTGTTCCAAGTCGAATATAAAGGGGATTTAGCCTCAAAAATTGAAACGACCCCCCCAGGCTGCTGCAATGTCCTGCTCCTGCAAGTCGCTACCTGCTCCCGGGTGCTGGGCACGACCTGAGGCGCCCGCACATAAATCCCCACTTTGCAGCCCCTAAATAAGGAAAGGGATATATATATAAAAAAAGACCTTTTGCTTTCCTGCCTGTGGCCGAATAGAAACCAGCTCATCCACACTTTTAGCAAAAGGAGAGGCGAGGAATGTTTCCCCAACCGCCAGACACTTCCCATGTAAACAATGCAACACTCAGCGATTTTTTTTCTTGCATTTCCTAAAATATGGACTTTTTTTTTTCTTTCTTTCTTTTCCCCTCGCTGGTTTTGGCTCCGCTTCCTAGCACTGGAGATGTTTATTCATAAGTGCGTTTAATGAGCAAAAGCTGGACGTGGAGTTGCATTAAACTGGGCAGGGGGGGGTATTTCTCCCCCTCCCTCAATGCTTTTTTCGGTGCCCTAATGCTGCATCGCGGGGAACTTTTACAACGTGGTCACTTGGCAGTCTACATTTTTGGGAAGGGGGGAAGAAAGAGAGGTTTCGGTGCTGGCTTCTTTTGTTGGGCTGAGATTCGCCAATATATCTGGGAAGGAGACAAAAATAGTAATAATAATAATGAAGTCAATCAATCCACACGCGAGAGGGTTGCGGAAAGCGGCGCCTCCGCCCCCCAGTTTTGCAACAGCAACGATGAGAAAATATAAATAAACGCTCGAAGGGGGTCAAAAGCACTTCCAACCTCGGCAGACAAAACAATAAATAAATATATAAATAAATACATAAATAAGTAAGAGGAGGGGGTAAATTTCCCAAGCAGGAGCAGATTAATTTCTCTTCCCTACACACCTCCCAGCTTCCTGGGGAGCAGACATGTGTTTTGACGATTTCCAGAATTCTGTCTTCTTTTTTTTTTACCTCTCCCTATCCCCTTCCCTGCAAATATGTGCAGCGCCCGAGTCTTTGCGAGCAAAGAGGGTGAAAAAAAGTAGAAAAAAAAAGAGTGATTTTTACTTTATATATATATATCTTTTTAAAAGCACTACTATTATTTTTATTATATATTTTCTCCGCTCGCTTTGCAAAACGAGCGGAGTCTCCATGAACTTTGCTGAGCGCTCAGGCACCCGAAGGGCACCACTGCTATAAAAAATACCTCGGGATTAAAAATTTTAGGAGGGAAATAAGGAGTTTTATTTTATTTTTTCCTCACTGAGCAGAGGCAGGAATCCATAGGGAAGGGCTAATAACTCGCCTCCTGGGCAACTCTGCGGGCGATGCACGCTACGGTAAATATTGTCTGCATTAGCTACCTAGGGCTTAGCGGGGTGTTTGCATAAAGATTGCACAAAGATTGCGCTTTTTTAATTCGCTTTATTCATTCATTTGCAAGTGCGTCTTGTTGGAAAGAGATGCGGGGGAAGGGGGGGGATTTAAAAAAAAATGAAAGAAAAAGATGTTTTCGCTAATCTGGGCTCGCTGCATCTCTGTCAAGGAGATGCCTTTAATTGTCAAATAAACCTCGCAAACAGGCCCTCGTATTCAAAAGCGCCGTGTCGGCAGCGCCGGAATAAAGTTTAAACAGTCTATCAAGCGCTGAATGGAAGTATTCAGAGGAAGGCGAGATTTCGTCTTCCTCTTTCCCCTTTTCTTTCTTTCCTTTCTCTTGTTATATATATATTTTTAATCAAGAGCTCTCTGCCTCCGAGGGTTGTAATTACAGGCTAGACCCGTCTTCAAAACAATACGAGCCACTGCAGGCTGCGAGAGAGGTAGCCTGTGGCAAATAGGCTCCACAAAACCTCCAAGAGTTTGTTGCTGCTACCGCATTTCTTCCCCCCCACACTCCTTTCTTCTCTCTCTCTCTTTTTTTTTCCCTTTACTTATTTATTTATTTATTTTACTTCTTGTCTTTTGCTCCTTATTTACAGCAAAAAGCAATATTGGACCAGGGAGAAGCCCTCGTTGCAGAAAAAAGAAAAAGAAAGAAAAGCAGAGAGAAATTCCCAGCAAAAGCCCCCAAATAAATAATTAGGGCTCACGTGCGCCATAAATGTCAAGTTAAAAAGAAAAAAAAAAAGAGAAAAAAAATTGAGGGGAAAAAAAAAAGATAACGTACATAAGATGATTTCCGTTTCAATAATAATAATAAAAGGCTTCTAATGGCCTCGCTTGTATTTACCTCTAACAGCTTCGAGGATTTAATCAGATGGGCGCGCGCAGCCCTCATGGCCATATGTCAGGGGAGTGCGCGCGTGGTTTGCGCCCGCGCGGAGGTGAGGGAATGAGGGAATTTCGCCTTTGGAGCCACCAGCCTCTACCTCCTTGACACCCCAAAATCGAGGTGTCAGGGGGGAAATCCATGCGGGAACCCCCAGGGAGGGAGTATTTATTTATACCTATATATTTGGAGCTGGGGGTGAAAGGGAAGCGGGGCCCAGGGCAGCCCCCGAGCCGCGGTCCCGGGCTCGTCTTGGACCCCCGGGGGGGGCACCTTGGTGGGAGGGGAAAGAGGGGACCCCCCCCCCCAAAATCCCCAAATCCATCCCCTTTGCCAGCAAAAAAACAGCGTCTCGGGGGGGCAGAGCAGCTCCGAGCCTGACAGTAGCGGTTTATTAAGGCTAAAGGCTGTTTAAGGAAGGCGGGGGGGCTGGGACGGGGGAGACACGCACACACCGATTTGGATTTGTTTCCTTTCAGTAATTACTGAGGGATAGAAAACACATGTGTTGGGATTGCTATTTATTTATTTATCTATTTATTTACGTCGAAGCCCTCTTTCTAAATCAGTTCATCAATTCGCTAATTATAGCTGAGAGGGGGAGGAAATCTCCTGACACATTTTTTTTTCCCCTTTTTATTATAGTTTTTTCTCTGTGTGAATATCAGAGTGGGGAGAAAGGAGGGAAAAGAGAGAAAAAAAGTGGGGGTGTAAATATAGCTTATGAGTGGCGAATGTTATTTCAGATTTTCTATGGGCTCTTTTCTGGGAACAAAGAGCAACTCCTATTAAAGAGCTACTCGAAGACTTGTACATATTTCCACTGCTGTGTAGCACTTTTAATAAAACATCTGTTCTTGCTTCTGCTGATGAGTTTACATAATTGTTTGCAGACCAATTTAACCAGCAAGCGCCCCACATATTCCTTGTGCATGTTTTCATGGGGGAGATAAAATAAAATAAAATAAAATAAAATAAAATAAAATAAACAAATACCTTTTTCAGTGTACTGACATAGCACGGTGTAATAGATTCATGAAATCCCCAAACTGCTAAAAATATCAATGGGAAATATACACATATATACATATAATATTAGGCTGATGGACTGCAATGAGTAAAGCGGACTTTAATGATTGCTCGTCTGTATTTGCAGGAGCTTTTGGGGTTGTTTTGGGCCGCTTTCTTTTATTCCCTCCACAGAAATCTGATTTTATTATATTTTCTTTTCTTTTTTCTTTTCTTTGTTTTTTCTTCTTTTTTTTTCCTTTTTCTTTTCTTTTTTAAGATGGGGAGAACAACCCTATTTTAAGTTTGTTTGCGGCAGCTGGTTTCTGTTCCCTATAAATCGAGCAGACTTTTAAGACTTGCCCTCTGTTTAGAGAAGTAATAAAACACTTAACTTTCTCGACTCCTAGTCACACGGTTATCACACAGGTCTCCGATACAACAGCCCCAAGCACCTATACACAAGTATATATATATATGGAAGAGGAAGCAAGCAAAATAAAAAGCGAACCAAAATCAAAATAAAAAATAATAATAATTTAAAAAAGCAGGAGGACTCCTTCCAAAGCCTAGACTTTCCTCCCGAACTTTGGCAAGGTTGGCATGATTATTAATGCCCTTGCCTAGGTGAAATGCGCCACGTGAATGTGTCCTGGGCAAGGTCCAACCCATGGAGCTGGAGCTACTTTTAATTCACTCGCCAAATTGCATTGGGCTGCGAGCAATACATAAGGCGAGACAACACGCCAATAACTAAAAAGCCCTCATTCATCCATCCATCCCTCCATCCATCCCATTTGTTGGACGTTGCCACAATTTAATATCTGGAGGCCGCCTTGCTGCCCGGGTTTCCAAAGGAACCGAGCTCAAGGAGTTGATGCCCCCCCAGCTCGACACTTTTTGCCCCCCCTGTCTGCCTGTGCTGCTAGGGGCAGCTGGGGGTGCGTGTTTAGCGCGGAGCAAAAGGAGCAATGGAATTGCATTAATGTGCTTACTTTAATTTTATATATAAATATATGTATATATTTATTGTTATTGTTTTCTCCTGCTGCTTTGGTTCCCCGGCTAGACTGTGGCAAAGGGCTGGGGGGATGGGGGCAAAGGGGGAGACAGGGGGAAAAGAGAAACGAAACCAAAGCAAAGTTCGCTGTTTTGGAGAGGTGGGAAATGCCAGTAAATCTTTACCTCCCCCTTCTTCCACATGAGTCTTATATCTGTACTGGGATGATTGCAAGTTTGGGCAGCGAAGGTGCAAGTCAGGCTGTGTTCACTAACAAGGGACATCTGTTAAATAACACGGAGCCTGCTTCAACTATCTTCTTTTTTGGGTCTAGAAACTTTATTTTTTCCCCCCTTAGTGACACTCAGGGGAAGCCTCAACGTTATAGAAGATGAATACACGAGCCCCCCCTCCTTTTTTTTTTTCCACTTGTAGTCTCGTTTATGGTTTTATTGCTACCATTGATTACTTTGCTTTGTTACACAGAGGAAAAAGAGCATAAAATCCTTTGGCATCCGGGTTCCTGTTATAGCTGGGGGGGAAATATAGACCTTCCCCCCCGTCCAGCCCTTCTTTGTCAGCTAAAAACTCTTAGAAATACATCATTAAAAAAAAAAGAAAAGAAAAATAAAAAATAAAGGAAATAAGTATATTGATTAAGAGCAAGACAAGGAAATGCTCCTTTTTTTTTTTTAATGTGAGTATGCACCCCTAAAGCTTCCTCTCCTCGGCCATTGCACACCCTTGCTTTTAAAATAAAAATGTGGACACGAAGGGAAGGAGAAGGAGGGGAAGGAAAGAAGGAGGCCAGGGTTTCCCTGCCATAATTGAATTTTTAAATAGCAAGCCACCAGCATGAGAAAGATACCTCGCAATATTTACAGATCAGCAGGTATGTTTTGCATTTAAGGGGGCAATTTATGGCTGCAGATTGAAATTAAAATGAGATTAGCTGCCTTCCTTTCAATTAGGGCTAGGTGCAATCTACCCAGAGAAGCTCTCAGATAAACCCCTCTTTCATCTCCCTCAATATTTTCCACGGAAGTTTCCCCATCAGTTGCGAAAATCTGAAACTAGGAATCGCTGCAAACCCAAACACGAGGAAGGGTCCCCAGTGCAGACTCCCACTTCCATACACACACAAAAGCCTTTTTTTTTTTTTTTTTTTTTGAGGAGAGGGTTGTAACTGCTGTTGAAAATGTAAAATATCCCCCAGCATCGCCACACATTGCAAAGAAACAAGGAGGGAAACATTGAGGGGAGAAACGTCAAACTGCACTAGGGGGATCTAACTTCCAAGCTAATGCGAGTTCGCAATGTTGTGCTTCTTTTATTGCTTTCCTCCTTTTTATTATTTTTATATATTTCTTTTTCCTCTCTCTCAAAGACCTACTTTAGGAATGCTCTCAAACACGTTATCAATCCCGAAGTCGCCATGTTTTTTCCCCCCTTTCTCTTTATGTCATATTTTCTCATCAGGAGCCCAAACATTTGATTCCATAATATTGACCAATGCTACAGGAGAACAAGAAAAAAAAAAAAAGAAGAAGAAAGGGGGGGCGCGAAGAGGGGCGAAGAGTGAGGTGGAATCAGGGTAATTTATGGCTTAATATTCTGTGGACATGTGAGATTTATGGCTGTGAATTCTGAGCTGTTTTATTACAAGATATTAAGCAAACACTTCTTACAAAATAATAACAATAATAATAACACAAAATCACTGCGCTTCCCAAGCTCCGTGTCCGTCAGCAAAGTGGGGAGAGGCGGCGAGGGTGGGGGGAGAAGAGGGAAGGGAAAAATAAAAACACACACACAAAAAGTTAAGGTTGGGTTGTGAAATTTGTGAAATTTTCCAATCCCCCCTTCCAGCTGCTTCTGCAAAAAAAATAAATAATAAAATAACATAAAGCGAGCGACGGCTCCGGGACTTTCTGCCTCCCCACGGCCTGCTGCACCCCCCAGCGCCCCTTTTTCTCCCTCCCCGCAGCTTCGGGGCTGCCTGGGGGGGTGCTGGGGGTACAGCCTGACTTTGCATGCCCACTTAGTTGCAACTGGGGAATCAACAGAAGCAAAAAGCAATTTTTCCCCTTTTTGACACCCGCCTCCCCATTGGCTCCCCCCGGGTCAGCTGACTTTGTCATTTTGTCTGTCCTGGAGCAGAGCCTTCCCTATAACAATCTAGTTCAGACTACAAACTGGAGACAGAAATAAATATTAAAGAAATCACACAGCCAGGTATAGAGGACGATATGAATTCCTATTTCACAAACCCATCTTTATCCTGCCATCTAACCAGTGGCCAAGAGGTGCTTCCCAACGTAGCCCTCAATTCAACTGCCTATGACCCTGTCAGGCATTTTTCTACTTATGGAGCAGCCGTTGCTCAAAACCGGATTTATTCGTCTCCTTTTTATTCACCGCAAGATAATGTTGTGTTTAGCTCCAGCCGAGGACCTTATGACTATGGATCTAATGCTTTTTACCAAGAAAAAGACATGCTTTCTAGCTGCAGGCAAAATTCTATGGGACATAATACACAGACATCAATCGCACAGGATTTTACCAGTGACCAAAACAGGAACACTTCGCAAGAACAAAAAACTAGCATTCAAATATATCCATGGATGCAGCGTATGAACTCCCACAGTGGTAAGTTTTACAGCTTGGAGATATAAATTAAATAAACTGAACCATCTTTACGACCTTCTCCCTAGCAGAACAGGCTGAGCGACTTTTTATGGCCCCATAAAAACAATAATATAGCTCCTTCACAGTTGCAGCTACAGGCCTTTTATTTGTTAAGTTGTTGCAAGCAAATATGGCTTGTTATGCTCTTTCTAATTAAAAGACTTCGAGAGTGTAAAATATCGATAATAAAGTGCAGCGAGCTCTGCTTGGGAGTTAAGCACCCAAATATTATGGAGGGGGGATAAGTTTGAAGGCGAGGTGGAGAGGGAGGGAAAGTGAGATTGCCTGGGGTTGGATTCCTTGCAAAAAAGAGGAAAGGGAATATATATATATATGTGTGTATGTGTGTTTGTGTAAATACATATATATATATATGTATAAACGGTAAGGGGGTCCCCCTTCTCTCTTATAAGAGCTTTAATTGAGAGATTGGCTCGCTATAGGAAAATAAAATTGGGGCCAAAATGGGGATTTTTAGAGGGAAAAATGTGGCAAGGGGGTGTAGACAGGGGGGGTCCCCTCTCATTTTTTGTTAATGGTGGGGGGGGGTAGGGCGGGCGCGGGGCTGCGCGGGGGTGGAGGGGGCGCGGGCGCCCTCCGCGTCTCCATCCCCAACCCTTCCCCCCTCAACCCCTCCGAGCAACCCCCTCCCTTCACCCTCCTCTTCCTCGCCGCTCCAGCGCTCACGATTTTTAGTCTGTTTTGTCTCGGCTTCCCTAGGAGTGGGTTATGGGGCCGACCGCCGGCGGGGCCGCCAGATCTATTCCCGCTACCAGACGCTGGAGCTGGAGAAGGAATTTCACTTCAACCGCTACCTGACCCGCCGGCGCCGCATCGAGATCGCCAACGCGCTCTGCCTCACCGAGCGCCAGATCAAGATCTGGTTCCAGAACCGGCGCATGAAGTGGAAAAAAGAGAGTAACTTGAGCTCCACCCTGTCCGGAGCCGGCAGCGGCCCCGCCGCCGCCGCCGCCGCCGCCGCCGACAGCTTGGCCGCCAAGGAGGAGAAACGGGACGAGACAGAAGAGGAGAAGCAGAAAGAGTGAAAAGGAGCGAGAGAAAACATAATAATTAAAGGAAATAAGTTAAGGGAAATTGATAAAAAAAATAAAAATAAAAAGAGTGACAGCTCAGCACCCCCCTGCCCGCCCTTCCTCCCATCATGTATTTATCACTGGCACAATTGAGATGTTTGGCTACATTTTAAAAAATAATAATAAATAATAAGAATGTGGGCCCTCCCTGCTATCACAGTTCATAACTCCACGGACTCGCCCCGTGCGGGCTCTGCAACCCACCCACCCCCCTTCCGCCATCCCTCCGCCCTGCCTATTTATCTAACTCGGAATAAGACTGTGTTTAAAGCCGCACGCTTCTCCTCCTGTGATTATGTATAAAAAAATAAAGGGGAGGGGGGTCGCAGCCACCCGGCAGTGCTGCCTCCCCATGTTGGGTCCCCCCCCTGTAACATGGACTCTACCCCGGGGTTTCCTTCCTCTTCCTCCAAGACGAGCGACTTTTCCTCCCCGTGGTGCAAATCTGTTTCCCCGAAAAAGCTCCTTCAACCCAAATCTAGCATTTTGGGTTTGTTTTTGTTTTTATTTTTGGGGTATAATTTTATTTTTAGTTTTTATTTTTTTATTTTTTCTCGAGAGCATCCTCCTCGTATTTAAACCTGGGCTCATCGCTGCATACTACAAACTGTGACAGTTTCTGTGTGGATATTTTTAACTGTGTTCGTGGTACCTGTATTTATATTTATGTTTAGCACTGTAATGTTCCACGGTATAAAGTGAATGGAGTTCTATAGCAGTAGGAAAAAATGCAAAAAAAAAAGTAAAAAAAAAATTGTGTTACACCCTCTCATGTATAAAGGTCATGTCCAGAGGACTATGTTGAGTATTTAATAAAAACTGAATATTATTTTTAAAGTTTATAGAATGGCCTCTGAGCTTCAGTCGAAACCCTTTTTTCCCTTTCTTTCTTTCTTTCTATTTTTTTTCCGTGTTGGTAACAGCCTGTTAGAAAGTTCACTTAGCTTCTGTGTGTTGTTCCTTGAAAAAAAAAATCAGTTCCCTCTGGCCTTATTTTTTCTTCATATCTCTCTCATTCAAGACTATTCCCCCGGCAAGAAAAAAAAAATAAGGGGGGAAAATACATTCTGCTTTGTCTCCTTGAATGAGTCTTGTTACTGTATTGTTCGCTGGCATCAGGAATCTATGCCATACCTCTCGCTTCATGATTAAAATGGATTTCCAAAGTTCAAAACAGTATATATTTCTTATTGCAATCCTCCCCAGTCAAATCCCAGGTCAAAGTGTTTGCATTTCGGATTTATTTTTTTTAATTCTGATTCTGATTTAAGCCTGATTTAAGCCGCAGAGCAGCAGCTGTATGGAAGGACACACTTCACCCCAGACCCTTTCAACCTCGTTTGCCAGGGAGAGGGGGGAGGCTCTTCTCTCCACAAACTGCTCCTCGGGAGAGCGGAAATTGCCGATATAACGCCACGAAATAAGCAGAGCTGATGTGAAAAGTGCGGAGTCGGGGCTTATATCATGTCTCACCCAGGCTGTCCGAGAAAGGGCTTTTTTTTCCCTCTTTCCCTCGCCTCTTTGTCAGGGTTCTAATATTTGCTTGGTTGTTGGGGTAGGCAGCTCTTACGCGGGGCAAAAGCTACCCTGGAAGGAGCTTAAAGTCGCCTTAAATTTATTTTTCCCCTAAATGAAACAAGCAGGATTCAGTGTTAAACGGCCATAACAACAACTGCAAAAAAAGCCTAGGGAGATTTTTTTTTTTTTTCACACCATCATTTGCTCTTCCCCAGCCTGGAATGTGCACGCACTTCTTTCCCCTTTCTTCCCAAAGACGCAGGAAAAAAAATCACACACACCCCTAAATCTGCCTCTAAAAAATACGAAACAAAACGAGCCACCGTCCAGCGGGACCCAGGAGCATTTTGAACGGAGAAGGGCGACCTGGCGACAAAACAGGAGACTTCCTGGCCAAACCGCCGCTCACCCTCGCTGAAATTAAAATTTATAAAGCGATAAGACATAAGAAGAAGAAAGGAAGAGGAAGAAGAGGAGAAAAAAAAAGGAAAATAATGCCTCTGCCCACAACCACACATGTATGTTTTAGCGCACGTATAGAGAGGAGGAAGGCAGCCTGCATTGCGTTCCATACAGCGCCCGGCTACGGAAGGAATATAAAGCAAATGTGCTCAAATCCGCGATTTAAAGCCCAAAGGCGAAGCAGACTGGAGGGGGGGGGCTCTGTTTTGCTGCAACCCCCCCGCTCTAAAGCACCAGGGCGAAAAGGAGGGGGTAAAAACCTCGACTCGGGGAGCATTTATTGAATCCGGGATGCCCTTTGAAGAGAGAGGGCTGATTTCTCCGAAAGCAGCAGGCGAGGAATCCCGAGCTTCTCCGAACAATAAATTGTGGTGGTAAAGGTTAAAAAAAAAAAAAAAGGAAAAAAAAAGAAGAGAGAAAGAAAATCAAGAAAATGAATTTTTAAAAAGGAGAAAAATGCAAAGTTGGGCGCCCCGGAGGAGCCGCAGCGTGGGACGAGCCGCACATCGTGCTCCGACCTTCCCCAGCTCCGCGCAGCCCCCGGGGACAGCGCGGCCACGAGCTCCCCCCTCCACGGAAATGTGTGTGGGGGAGGCGGCTCCGCAGGATGCGGAGCGCTCCGCGGGGCCCGCCCGCACCCCGGAAAACACCTGGGAAACTGGAAAAAAAAGTGGAAAAAAAAATAAAAAATTTTACGCGTCCCCCCACTGCGCGCAATAGGAAGGGGGTATAAAAACGCGCGCATCTTGCGCGGCGGTGCGCGGAGCAGGCGCTGCTAGGGGAGCCTAACTGCGCCCTGCTCTCGCCCCCCCCAATTGCCCTCCGCCCCGAGCCCCTTTTTGGAGGCCCGCGGGGAAGGGCGGTGCGCGGAGTGGGGGGGTTGCGCGGGGGAGGAGGGCGCGCGGAGCGGCGCTGCGGTGCCCCGGCGCGGCGCTAGGTGCCGCTGCCGCCCCGCGGCCGCGTTGCGCGCTCCCCCCGCGCCTCTGCGCGGCGCTTCGCGGGCGCCCATCAATAACCCGCCCGCGATTAAAGACGGGGGGGGGGGGGGAAGAGAGGAGGAGGGAGGGGGGTCCTCAAGCCCCCCCAAATTTATGACTGGCCGCCGACGTCACGTGACGCCCCCTTAAAAAAAAAAAAAAGAGGAAAAAAAAAAAGCCCATATTTGGGCAGCGCGAATTGGGGGAAAGCGAGGAGAATCCCCACCTATAAATTCTGCACTCTAAGAGGGGCGAAACGGCCCCGTCTCCCCCCAGGCCCCCCCCATCCACGCCGACGGCGAACTTCAAAGGGCCACAAATCAAGCTAAATCAAAGAGGTGAAAAAAAAAAAAGAAAAAAAAAGAAAAAAAAAAGAGAGAGGGAGAGAGAGAGAAAAAAAACCGAGAGTCCCCTTTCAGAAAAAAAAGGAAAAATATTTTTTTTCTTATTATTATTTTTGATGCCTTCCGACATGAGTTCTTACGTGGGCAGCTCGCTGTACAAGCAGAGCCCCCCCGCTGCCGCTTATGCCATGCAAAGTTATGGAAATTATGGAAGTGTGGCGGAGGTTCAGCCCTCCAGGTACTGCTACGCTGGCTTGGACCTAAGCACCCCGCTGGCACCCGCGGGGGCTTCCAGCTCTCTGCACCCTCTGGACATGGCTTCAAGCCCCCCCGAGCGACCTCCGTGCACGGTGCTGGGCTCTCCGGGGCATCCTTTATCCCGAGAGGAACCTTTAAACCCGGGGATTTACAGGCAGAAGAGTAACACGGCGCTGGAGGAGCGAGCTAAGAGCGCGGGCGACATCAAAACGGAACCCGTGCCAACGAGCCAAGCGGGAGGACCCCAACTGCAGCAGCAGCAACAACCTCCACCAATTTACCCGTGGATGACCAAACTGCACATGAGCCATGGTAAAACCAAAAAAAAAAAAAAAAGGAAAAAAAAAAACTTTCGCTTCTTGATTTTGTTTCACAGGATTTTTTTTTTGCCTCGGTTTTATAGGCCATGCGGGGCAAATAATAAAAAAAACCCGAGGTCGTAAATTTTACGACTAAGGCATCAATTGCTCGTAAAACTGTCCACTAAAAGGCTTAGAGGCTATATACGCCCAAATTTATGACAGCATAATTGGATCATAGAAACAAAACGTGTATAAAAGGCAATATTCCATTTTTTGGGGAGGAGGGAGAAAAGGGGGGGGTAGAAATAACTTGAAATACACATGTTCTTAAAGCTTTGAAAAAAATGAACCCAAAGAGAAGGTGGAGAGGGAGAATCACGGTCGTGTATAAATTTCCCCCCTTCCACCTTCCCAGGGTTGAGGATTAAATAAATAAATAAATAAGCGATCGCTAGAGAAAAGGAAGGAGAAAAGGGGATATTTCCCTCCCTTTGTACACTTCCTTATTGTTTGAGAGGAAACAGGTTCACTTCTGGCTAATCTACATGCGTTTGATCTTTTCTTAAAAATAAATAAATAAAGGGAAGGAGGGGGTTGGTGGTGTGGGGAGAACTTTAATCTAAAGGTGTTGGAGAATGAAGAATTTCAGCTCCCTCCCAACCTTCCTCTGCGGTCAGAGGAAAAAAATAAAAAGCAACTGCCCGAAGTGTGCAAGAAAACTTCAGCCTATTTTCTCTCTTTGAATATTTTTAAAATTATTTTTAAAAGAGGGGATAACCTGCATCCTGATTTTAGCCTTGAAAAATGAAATTTCTAAGAAAAAAAAAAAGAAACAAAACAATCAGAAAAAAAATCCATCATTGCTTTGGCTTTTCATGTGGTGTCTCTCATTTTCCAGAAACAGATGGCAAACGCTCCCGAACCAGCTACACTCGCTACCAAACTCTGGAACTCGAAAAAGAATTTCATTTTAACAGATATCTGACCCGGCGGAGGCGCATTGAAATAGCCAATAACCTGTGCTTAAATGAAAGACAAATCAAAATCTGGTTCCAAAATCGGAGGATGAAGTGGAAGAAAGATTCCAAATTAAAAAACAAAGAGGCTCTTTAAGGGGAAAAAAAGGGAGGGGGGGGAAGAGGGGGAGGTCTAGATGAGGGTCGAAATATTGAAATCTTGACACCGGTTTTGTTGTGATTTACATGGCGAAAAGTTTATTTTCTTCTCTTTTTTTATTTGGGGGAGGGCGGGGAGGGGAGTGCTGGATGGACTGCGTTGCAAACCCTCGCAAATCCGTCAGACAAAGGAGGGCTCTGATTAGTATGCAAAAATGATGGAAAAAAATACCCAGATCCTGCTGTTAGCTTCATGCTAAAAATTTGGTGTATCTCTCTTTAGATTGTTATTAAGTATCTTAACCTGTGCGTTCGGGGATGCTATTTTATTTTCTTTTTGTGTTTTTCTTAAGTGGGGGGAGGACGGGGAATCACCATGATACTGCTCAAAACCGATATGAAAATATGCATATGTAGTGTATATATATATATATATCAATCTCCAGGGTGACTGGGTCATGGGCTATCAGCTGTAAAATGGCAATATCCAAAGCAAGCATATATGGAAAATGGCATTATTCATAGCACAAAGGAGCAGAAGGAGGTAAAAAAGGGGGGCGGGGGGCAAAAAAATCCCTCCTCCGAAAGAAAAAATAAAACCAACACAACAACAAATGCCAAGTAAGTTATCTGAAGTCCCAGACTTTTACTGTCTGGTCGCCCTTGGGGGAGAAGGAAATTGCTGCTCTGTTTCGCTTGGGTGGGAGGCAACATCTGCCCGATGGGATGGTGCGGAGGGAGGGGATGCTCTGACACCTCCACTTCGCTTTCTGAAGTCGGAAAGAAAATATTTACCCGTGGTGGGGGCTAGGAAAAAAAAAAAAAGCGGGGGGGGGGGCTCGGCTGCTTTCCTTAAATGCACTTGTCCCGAGACTTAGCAAAGAGGGAAAAAAAGAAAAAAAAAAAGGATGGGGTTTCCTTTGGGTTGGGGGAGTCTTGAAGGGTGTTTTTTTGTTTGGTTGGTTTTTTCCTTGCATATCGAAGCAGTAAATAGACGAGGGATCCCGAAATCTTCGCACAGGGTGTGTGTGGGGTTCAGCATGGGAGGGAGAAATGACCCTCTGGACCTAATATTATTGTGTATTTATTTGTTGCATAATTAATGTCGAACCGCTAAATGCTACAAAAAATATATTAAAAAAGAGCCAAGACGACCCCAGATCTGTACATCTTTGCGGAAATTCGGCCTATTGCAGTAAATTGGGGTGGTTTAGTATTGTTATTATTAATAATAATTTCCTTGCTATAACGCACTTGCTGTATTTACTGGGTGCCCTTTCCGTGCACGAAAGGACGGGGCAACTTCTAGCTGTTCCTATCGAATAAAAGGCGAATGACTACCCTGAAAAAAAAAAAGAAAAAGAAAAAAAAAGTTTGCGTGCCGGGCAGATGATTTTCCTCGCTCCTTCTCCGTCTCGAAGTAGCTTTCGGGTCCTTCTGCTACTTTTGCTTTATTATTAGTTGTATATATATAAATATATATGAAGGTCTTGGGGGAGAAGATGTTGGAGGGGGTTCTTTAGATTCCCCCTCAAAAAAAAAAAAAAAAAAAAAGTACTAACTGTTATTCCTCTTTGTCAGAGGTGCATAGGGAGGTGCTGGGGGGACGTTTTCTATTGTATGTGATTTTTAAATGTATTTCTTAACTCCTCTGTGGGCCTTTTTGAGCGCTCCGGTGAGCGGCTCCCTCCCATAGACTGGTGATAGCTCAGCCAGCACTTAAGCACTTAAGGCTGGGGAGGGGGGGGTTCTCGCCGGGCAGATGGCATTTTCATAGCAATATCGGGTTAAAAATACCCTCTCTCTCCCTCTCTCTCTTTCTCCCCCCCTTCTCCTCCCTCCCGTTCCCAAATGTGTAGCCGGCAGGAAACTTTTTCTGCCCCAAAGCCTCGCGGCCGCTGTCTCTTTCGGCAGGTTGGGCAGCACCTGGACCCGGCCAAGGAGTTCCCGGTGTGGAGGTGACGGGGCTGGGACGGGATCGGGCCGGGGGGCTGGAGTTTGGGGGGTTCCAAGCCTTGTTGCACCCCCTAGAGAGCCAGGAAAACCGCCCGAGGAGGGGGGGATTTCAGGAGGAGGAAGAAGAGGGGAGGAAGCAGGATCTTCCCTCGGGCCTGGGGCTGGTAACATGCTGCCTCCTCTGCTTTCTCCGGGAACAATGACCCGAAACCCTTATTATTATTGTTATTATTATTATTAACATTACTGTTATTATTATTATTATTTGTCTATTATGATTATTTGCCCCCTTTTCGCCCCAACGCCGAAGGTCTCGCGCGGGCGCCTTGGGGCTGGGCGTGCAAATCCCGCGGGCATACCTACAGGCCCTATAGAGCTATACCTATAACACCTATAACGGGCCGTACATCGCCCGCAAGCCCGTGCTAAGGCGCATATATGGCCCCCCTCCCCCTTCCATAGGCGCGGGTGTGAGAAAACGGGGGCGGAGGGGGCGGGTATGGGCTACATGCGCGCCCATACATCTGGGCAAGTTATACCCACTCGGAGCCTCTAATAGACGCATATAAGTGAGCTGGCGTATTTGCATATATATACACACACATATGCGCACGCACACACACGCGTATCTATTTATATATACGTTTATTTCGTGCATGCCTCCGTGCACACCAGACACGCACACCCAAGGCCATTCCTCATCCGCCCCGCGAGCGCTTTACTGTCGGAACAACCGCCGGGCGAAAGCCTATAAGCTCCATAAAACTTTATAGGATTTCCTTTACACGTCGAAAACAATGGAACAATTTCCTGAACCAGAGAACAAAAGTTTCCCTTTGCAGCAGCAGCTCCTCGGTGGCTTTTAAGGGTACAATTAGCACAGCGTGTTCCAGCGAGGGCATCTCCCTCGCTATTACCCGAGGCACACGGAACAAGCTTTTTTTTAATTATTATTATTTGTTATTATTATTATTTATTTGGGATTTATGAGGTTGTGGCGTGGTGATTCGGCTAGCGGTGATCCGCAAAAATAACAACATCAAAAAAAAAAATCTTTTCGCCTCTTCCCTGGGCCCTTTAATTCCGTTGTTATTTAACAGTCAGTCGAAAATCCTGATTTCTTTCTTTCTTTCTCTCTCTCTCTCTATGTATTCCTTCTGTCTGCACTGTCACTTTTACATCCAGCTGGAGTGAAATACTGCAAAGCAAAGCCATGCTCGTGTTGTACATTTATTTTTCTGCCTGAACTGCTTATTTATTTATTTCCCCCCCTCCTTCACCACTGGGACTGGGGGAACTATTGGGGCCTATGGAGGATTCTCGGAGGACTCGCTAGCGGTTCCACTCATTCTCGTTTAGGAGGATTTTATTTTTTTTCCCCATGCTGGGTAAATCTATTGACTGGTTGCTCAGGCACAAAAAATCTCTTAGTCTGTGCTCGTTATTCCGTCCTGGTTTCTCTTAAACAAGCTCTCGCTTCCCCCCTTGTTGTTATTACTGCAGCTTCTCTTTAATATTCTCATTATCCTCGCTCCTACTTTTGCACTCTAACAGCACCGTTGCTTTCTTTTTTTACCCCATAAGTTGTCAAGGCGTTTTGGGTGGGGGGATTTTTTCTTGGGGAGTGTCGAGGCAAGGGTTAAGCAACTCCGAGCCACTCGTGTTTTCTCGGAGAGGACCAAAGTAGCGCTGGAAACCCCAAACTTTTGCCTTTCCCTCGTGCGGAGCAGACGGGACTGACTTATGATGAATTATTCCCTTATCTTGCCTTGGGAAGGGGGGTCATGGGTCTCCCTGAACCCCTTATCCCTGTCTTCTTTAGAGAACATCTATATCTATATATACATAGATATATTTATTTGCCCTCGGGCCTGGTTTATGTTTGGTGGATGTTGTTGCTGCTGCTGTCTTGAAGGAGGGTGGCTTTTTTTTTTTTAACTATTATTCTTATTCATTTCTTGAATTTCCCCTCTCGGCTGCTCAATCCCTTCCCAAAGACCTCTGTGGAACAAGAAGAAATAGAAAAGGACTTACCTTGCCCCGTCAATCCGTGTCAACCCAGAGAGAACTTAAAATGGCCCCAAAACAACAAACAAGCCAAAGTTCCATTTTTTATATAGATAGATAGATAAATCCAGGCCTCTTTTTGTTGTTGTTGTTAAAAAAATCAAGTACAAAACAAAACAAAAAAAAAGCAAAGATCTTTTAGTTTCACCGAGAACATGAGAACATTAGCAGAAATACTCATGGCTTCTATGCGAATTTAGTAGTTTAAAACTTTTGAAGGTTATTTATGTGGATGGCCCTAAGCAAAAGCCCTGAGTGGCTCCCCGCGAGCACGTGGTGTCATTAAACTAAGTTTTATGGTTTGGGGGAGCTGACAAACCCACAATATATTTACATCATATATAATGTTAACTGTCCAGCATCGCAGCTGCTCGAGCTGTTTAACGGCGGGACAGCGGGACCGGGCGCTTAGTGCGGAGAGCGGCGGCTCCGCTGCGGCGCCCGCGGGATCCCCGGCGACCTCCGTAAGTTGCTCCGAGATCTCACTTCCCTCTGGGCTTTATTTGTCCCTATTAAAAAGAAAATCAGGGACACGGGAAAAAAAATATATAAATATATATGTGTCTATCTATGACGTGGAGGTGGGGGGTAAGGCGCTGCTGGAGGTGCACAGGGAGGGATTGGGGGGGTCGTGGTTGCTTTTTTGGCTGCTTTGGAGCACTTTTGCAGGGCCAGGATGAGCCGCAGGCGGGCGGTTTATCGGGCTCCTCTCCCCCCGCGGCCCGAGCCCCCTGCCCAGTGCTCGGAGCCAGGCAGATAAGGCCAATGAGGTCTATACGTTACCGGGACAGAGGACCCCTCCGCGCCCCTTATACCCCCCTGCAGCCCCTCCATCCTCCTCCAGGCAAAGCCAACCTTTTCTGCAAGGTGAGCGGCTGGCGGGGAGGCGGGGGGCCGTATCCGCAGCCTCCCCCGGCTCCTTTTTTCCTTCTTTTTCCTCGAATGGCGGTGAGAAAGTTCTCAGCGCCCGTTACGAGAAGGGGAGGGGGGTCGGTTATTGCGTTTATTTATTTAATTATTCGGGGGAATAGGATGTAGCGGCGGCTGCGGGAAGCGCATGCGCGGAGGCGGGAGGTGGCGGGGGCGCCGTGGCGGGGCAGGTGCGCGCACGGAAGCGCCGAGACCCCCCCTTTTTGGTGGACCCCCCTTTTTGGTGGACCCCCCCATTCCCTGTGGGTTTTGGCGGGGCTCCGGTCGGACCCCTCGTTGCAGAGCTGTAGGAAAGACCTTCCCCCCGCTTGGCAACGTCGGGGAAATAGCGTTGTCCCCTCTGCCCCCCCGACATGGTCGGGCAAGGGCAGGGGACATGGCTGCGTGTCCCCCCTCCATCTTTATAGGGTGACAACCGTGTTTTCCCCTGAGAACTATAAACCTATGGCAGAGGGTGGGATTATCCCTCTTGGACCTACACAAAGTGCGTGGAGGGGTCATGGTCAGCACCCCCTTATAGTGACAGAGTGACAGCGAGCAGGGCAGGTCTCCTGTGGGGCTAAAACTGCCAGGCGGCCGTGGCCTGGAGTGGGGACAGGGACACTGAGCTCCCCTCTGTGTCCCCCACCCTGGGGTCCCGGATCCCATGGAGAACAACGGGGCCCCCAAGCACAATGGAGACACCCCTATTGTTCTGTGTGGGTGCCCTGGGTGCTTGCTCCCCACTTGGGGTACTGGGGTGAGGGGAAACTGAACCTTGGGTTCCTCTCCTGCCCCTGATCTAACCTGCTTTATTCTAGGCCTAAATCCAGTTTATTCCAGGCCTAGCTTTGTTTGGAGGTGGGGAAATATTCCCTTCTCGGGGAGAGGGGTGTTAGCCATTTACTGCCTTTTCTGGGGAGGGAGTCTTGGGGCTATGGAGTTGTCACAAGCTTGGTGGCACTGTCTGGGACAAGCGTGGGACACCAGGACAGCAAGTCCGGGTTGTGCTTGGGAAGAAGCCCCCAGGGTGTCTCGAGAGCAGGGGGGGTCCCTGTCGTGAGAGGGTCCTTTTGCCTTGTACAGAGGTGGGAAAATGTCATTTTGAGGGGCAGGGGTGACATCGCAGGGATGCTCTGAGGCTCTTCAGAAGAGTAGCACCTTTGGGTGCACACGCGCATGTGTAGAAACGTGCACACATGCAGGGACACATGCACACACGTAGGGATATGCCCATGTATAGGGACTCGCACATGCATAGGGACTCACACACGTATAGGCACATGCACAGGCGTAGGAACACATGCATAGGGACATGCACATGTGTGCCCCTTGCATGCAGGAGTGCAGATGCACTAGTTTGTGCATGTGCGTGCTGATCCTCACGTGCCACCGTGCACATGCACACCGGCACACTCGCATGCACAAATAACCCCCCACCATGTGCTCATTCTATCCTATAGCTCTCCCCTCTGCCCCATATCCCAAGTTGCTCCCAGGAGGACGAGGCCCCTCCAGGTCCAGATCCCACCCCTGGGACCCCTGTTTGCTACCCAGGATGTTTCCTCCACTTGTGTGCAAGAGTTTGCAGAAGGGGGGCAGGTTGGTCCCCCCTTCCACAGCAAATAAGTGTTGGGGGGGTGTTGGAGATGCTCCTGGTCAGGGAAACAGCCAGGCTGAATCCCACTGTGAAGCACTAAACTTTGGGAGAGGGTGACATGAGGAAGGTGGGGACATGATGAGGTACCCCCCCCACACACACCTCGATTTTCCTTTTTCTGGAGGCTCCTGTCCCTGGGTGCCCCCCCACCAAAAAAAGAACCGAGGGGGTCGAGTTGGAAATAGAACGTCAGCCCCTTGGGAGCATTTGGGGACCCTGGTGGACTTTGAGACCCTCTCTGGGGGTGCTGCGGTTGTGTCCTGGGGACTGAGCATCTCGTGGGGGAAGTGGAGAGATCCTGCTGGAAGGAGCCTGCAGGATCATTTTGGGAAGGGGGCTTGCTGTGCGGGTGGGTGTTTTTCTCTTGCGTCGCCTAAATATTGCTGGAGGCCTTGGGACCTCCTCCCAACCCTTTCCCTCCCTATCCGTGGGTGGGAATGAGAAGGAGGCGTTTTGTGGCCTCTTTTAAAACGCGGGTGGTTAGGGACCCTTCTAGTTTTATCTTTTGTTTTTATTTTTTGTGGTTTTGCTCCGTTTCGCGCCGCTTTCGGGGTCTCTTGGTGCGTGGCTCTGTGAGGGGCTGGGCAGAGCCGGGGACAGGGAAGGGAGCGGAGGTGGGGGGGGCATCTCCAATAAATCCGCAGGCGCCAGCGGATCTCGCCAGCATCCGGAAATCTCCTTCATCACCATCATCACCGTCATCCTCGCTCTCCCCAAGCAAAAGCCTTCCCCCTCCCTCGCCATCCTCCTCCTCTTGCAAAGCGTCAAGCTCTGATTTAACTCCCCCCAGGCCGTTGTTTCCACCCACCCCGGGGGGGCTCCAGATCTACCTGCAGCCCCGACGGCTATAGGGCGGATTGCCTACAGGGCTGTCTATAGGGCTATATACAACCCGCCGTCTATAGGGCTCTATAGGATGATGTACGCACTACCTCCCTCCCGGACGCACTATCAGGTTACCTTGGAGAATGTGGCCAAAATTAGCGGGAAAAGGGGGGGAAAATAAGGATAGGGAAGGGATATAATGGTATTTTACCCCCCCGCTCGCAGTGTCCCCAGCCGGTCTATGTCCTGGCCCTCATGTCCTCGGCGCTGCTCCCCGCGGGCAGTGCCAGGTCCGGGGGCTCCGCGCACTGTCCGGCTTGCAAAGAAGGGTAAAAACGTGTGAAAGCGAAAAGGGAAAAAAAAATGCTTTTGGGGGCGTTTTTTCCCCCGATTGGCGTTGCCGGGTGTCCCGTGCTGCCAAAAAAAAGCAACTTCAGGGAACGAATTAGGCAGCTTTGGCCCAGACGTCCCGATGGCCGGGAGGGTGCGGGGGGTGGGATCCTCCAGCAGCCTGGCTGGAGACTTTTCCGTTCCCTTTCTGAAATGAACGAGTTTTGTTAATTCATTTATTTATTATTTATTTTTTCCGTGTGATCTTCCATCTCCCAACTCTTCCCGGCGTTGGCAGATGCGAGAGTCATTAAAAATAAATGTAAGGTCGTAGCTGCTGATGAACTATGGGCATCTCTTCAGAATGTTTTTTGGGGAGGAAAGATTTGATTTAATTTTCGGTGCTGCTTGCGTGTGCACACGCTCTCCTGGGTCTTTTTGCCTAGTCTCTGAATGATGAGATAAATAAATACAAATATATATAGTTGGTATGAAGACACCCCCCGCCTTTATGGCAACAAATAAAATAATTTTCTGCTTAATTGGGCAGAAGAACGGGGAATATAATTACCTCTCTTTTGAAAAGGTGGAAAAAATGAGATTTTGACCTGAAGGACTGGGGACATCCAGCTAACATAGGTGCAGCCCGGGAGGGGGATCACGCTGTTATTTAATAATCTAGGATTTTTTTTTCCCTTCCTCCTCGTGGTGGAGAAGAGTTTTGAACCATCATCTTCCATTTTCCCCCTTTCCATTTGCGAGGAGACAGGCTGCAGCGCCCGGCTGTCTATGCAGATTGTATTGATGGATTGATTTTATTGATTTATGGTCCGGGTCTCAAAGAGCATCTCTATCAAATGATGGTTTGAGCTGGGTTTTCCCGGTCAAGAGTTGAATTCCGAGTTATCGATTTTTTTCTCTCCCTTTTTGGGGCTTGCGATTTTTTTTCCTCTAAACTGGAAAACATGAATGCTGCGACCTCGACCTTTTTTTTTTTTTTTTCCCTTGGTATGGACTGGGAATATCCACCTTTTCCTCTCTGCTTTTCCTTCTTTTATCAAGTAAGGAACGAGGAGAGGAAGGAAAATAAGCAAATAAAAGGTCCTTTCACTTAATTGTTCTACTGCTTGTATACATATCTGTATATTTAGTTATACATACATGTAAATCCCAAAGCTCGTTTCCTTCTTGACAAACGGAAGAAAAAAAAAAAGGAGAACGGGCTTTTGAACAGAAATGAAGAAATCTCATTTCCGCACTCAGAATTTCCGCAGAAATCCGTGCTCTTTTTCTTCCTGCTTGAGACATGTCTGTGCGCACAGTTGCACCATATAGAACCATATGCTATATAGGTGAAGGGATGCTTAGGGACACGTGTCTCCATGCACAGTTAGGTTAATAGACACATATATATATATGTGTGTGTGTGTGTATATATATCGGTATTTAACGGATTCCTGGCATTCCCACTCCAAACTCACATAAGCCCGATGGGAAATCGAGCAGCTACCGTTGACCCCTCGTATTTACTCGTGTTCACGGCAGGATTAGCGTCTGCCAGAGTGTGGGTAACCCGAACTGCGGTGTAAATCCTCGCACGATCCGCAGCGAGGAATCCAAGCCAAGTCGCGGTGCGGAGGGAAGAGCCTCGGCGCGCAATTCTTTAAATATATATATATATGTCATTACTTTTTTTTCGTGTAATTTTGGAGACGGAGAAAATAGAGGGAGACAGCAGCATGTTATGATTTTTTTGTTCGTTTTATTTGTAGGATCCCGAGCCCCCCTTGACCTCTCTCGAAACCAGTGCCTTCGCTCTGCCGTTTTAGGGGCTGGGGTGGCCCAGCGGCCGTTTCATCTCCCGCACAAGGGGCTGACCGGCTAGACTTTTATTGCAGGACGAGTTTTCTTTTTCTTTCTTTCTTTTCTTTTTTTTTTTTCCTGCCAGGATGAGGGAGGGCCGGGCCGAGGGGTCGTAAACGCAGCGAGGTGGCCGCTGTGATGGCAGGAAGCGGGCGGGGGCCGCGGCGCCGGGGCTGTAAAGGGCCCCCAGCTCGTCTCCGAAAGCGGGGGGGGACCAGTCACGACACACAAACAAACCCCAAACCGCAAAAAAACAAAAACAAAAAAAACCCTAAAAAACAAACCCAGACTCAGCAAAGGACACCAAGAGATCTCTTCTGTCCTGCCCTGGGTATACTCAAATACACCTCTCTCCTTCCCTTTTTCCTTCTTTTTCTTATTCCCTTCTTTCCACCTTTTCTCCCTCCTTTTGTTTTTCCTCCGATCCTCCTTTCTTTCCTACTTTCCTTCTCTTTTCTATTTATTTTCTTCTTTCCTCACTGACTCTTTCTCTCTTCTCTCTTCTCTTCTCTTCTCTTCTCTTCTCTTCTCTTCTCTTCTCTTCTCTTCTCTTCTCTTCTCTTCTCTTCTCTTCTCTTCTCTTCTCTTCTCTTCTCTTCTCTTCTCTTCTCTTCTCTTCTCTTCTCTTCTCCTCTTTCCCCCTTCTTCCGCGCCTTTCCTTCCCTCCTTCTCTCCCACTCATTTTTTCCCTCTCTTTCCCTTCCTGTCTGTATTTCTCTTCCTCTTTCACCCCATCTTGCCTCTCTCCTTTATTCCTCACCCTCTTTCCCCTGCATTCTTGTCCCACCAACTCTCCTTTTCTGCCCAAAATGATGGTTCGCTCCGGGCACCCCCACGTCCTTCCGCTCCCGGCAGCAGCCCGGAGCAGGGAGCAGCCCAGTCCCGGCCGGCTCTTGGGATGCGATTCCTGCTTTTCTCTGGGCTTTATCTTCCCCTCCTTTTTATTTCCAGTCCCCTCGTTCACCCGCAAAGTCCCCCCCGCTCCTTCCCTCCCTCCCTGTGTCCTCGAGGGAGGGACCGAGGTCACCGCCGGGCTGGGGAAAGCAGGACCCGTCGCTCTCACCCGGCCTTTGCCTCCCAAGGATGAGCCACGAAGCAGCTCTGCCCCCACCTGCCTTCCTCCCCAGCCCTCCTCTTCCTCTTCTGCCCGCACCTCCAAAGCGTCAGCAGGAGAACGGGACCTTCTGCATTCCCCCAAAAAGTCCTGGGTTTGGGAGAACTGAGGAGGAAGCCTCAAAGGAGAAAAAATGACCTAACGTCGAGCTAAGTGAAAGGGGTCCCCGAGCAAAAATGGGTCCCTTTCCAGGCAAAACCTCTGGGTTTTGGAATCGGCGCGTGGAGGAAGGTTGGCCTTCTTCTCCCGGGCAGCCCGGCCATCCTCCTCCTCACTGCAAGGTCTCTTCTTCCCTTAGTAGAGCCCCTGGGCTCTGCAGCCCTCAGAAAGCGGGTGCTTTTTTCCTTCTTCTTCTTTTTTTTGGGGGGGGGGGGGCAGGTCACTTTGTACAAGCTACCCCCTATATGCGCCTCTATAGGTGCATATAGGCGAGAGGGGGACCTATGTAGCGAGAAATGACACGTGCACCCAGGTGTGCGCGGCCCTGCGTGCTCAAATCCAACCTCTTGCTGGTGTCGTTGTGAATAAATCGCCCGCTGGTGCTCCTGCGTTTTAAAAGCAAGCAAACAGCAACCAAAATCCCGCTTCTTCCTTTTTTTTAAACCTCTCTAATTTTTTCCTTATTTTTTGTCACTTCTCGATGAAAAATAAAGCCCCTTTGTGTGCTGGAGGTAGGAAAATATTTACCTGCAGGCTCTCCCTGACTCTTTACCTCTGTGTCTGTTCCTCGCCGCTTACCTTTCTGTCGAAATGATTTCTCTGAAATAGGGTGGAGAAATAGGATTCTTTTAATGATAATAATAATAATAAATAATTAATAAAAGATCTGCTCGGCCCCGATGCGCAAGGGGAGAAGTGATGAATGTGCAGCTGTTTTATGCGCGGCTCCGGGATGCTTCAAAGGAGAGGACAGAGCTGGGGGGGGACGGGGGTGGGTTTGACCCCTAGCAAGGCCACATGTGCCCTCCGTCACCGTGTCTTCTGGACAAAATTCTGTCCCCTTCCTCCTCCCTCCTCTCCAAACCCACACACCTTACCTAGCTCGGCCGGCCTCACCATTTGGGATTTATTTATTCCCCCCTCCACCTCAAGCATCCCCAGCCCAGGCGAGAGGGCTTTTTTATTTATTGTCATTTTATACTTATTTATATTTATTTATAGTTATTTGTAATGATTTTGCCCCCAAGAAAGCCGCCAGTTTCTTATCAGGGTCGGGATTGATGCTGGCGGCGGCCTTCTCCTCTCTATCATCCCTGCGGCTCCTCTTGCTCCTTTTATTTTTTTCCCCCTTTCCCGTGAGTGATGGGCTCCTGCGGCTCCCCAATGCCTGCGGAATCCTAATGGCCCCTCCGAGGAGGGGAACCTGCTCCCCAGACCACCCCCGGGGGCCGAAGCATCTTCCCCAAAAGCGGGGCCGAGGACCGGGAGGGAGACGCAGCTTGATTAAAAGGGCCTTGATGGATTCGCCTTGGGGATTAACTAAGATAATAGTTTATTGCGCTGCGAAAGATTAAACTGAAAGTACCCTGGTGGAAATAAATAGATAAATAAATAAATAAATGCCACACGCGAACGAGCTGCACGAGGAGCCTCTTCCCGAGTCACTTCCAGCCCTTAAAAACGCACGTCCCCGTGGGCCGGTTGCGGGTTGACGTGTTGTCTCTGAGGGGATATTACCCTTAAGGCTGAGACGTTGCCTCTTCCCTGCATCCTACCGCGCTCTTTTTTTCTCCCCTCTATGCCAAATGGGGGCAGGATGAGCAAAATACCCCTCTCTACGAAATAATAAAGTTCTCCACAAGCTGTCAAGGCTCAGGTGCGTTTCCCCCAGGCCCGCTCGGTTCGGAGGTTCGGGAGCTGCAAATGCGCCTGGCGCTGCATATGTGCGCCGGGACCAGCATGTGTAAGAGGAGGTTTAAGAGCGGGTTTGCACCTCTCCGCAGTCCGGGACACGACTTGAAGCCATCATTTAATTCCCCCTCACAGCAAATTGCTCCAAAATGCCTGGATCTGCCCTCCATGTGATGCTATAGGGGCAGCTATAGGGGCCTCGCCTTTAACCCAAGCGTTGACTCCTCCGCGCCGTGAGTTTGATTCCCGAAGATGCTTCCCTTAAATAACAAGCCCGCCATGCAGAGCGAGGGACACCTAAAGGTTTTAATAACCGGCCGCCTATTGATCGAGGCTCTCAGCGCATCGACGTGGGCCGAGGATCTCATTAGGCACCGGGCAGGGATGGGTTTGCTAAGAGGGGGAAAAAAAATGGAGGGGGAGATTTGGACTGTCTTTTTCTTGCTAAAATTAAAATAAAATAAAATGGGGGGTGGGGGGAGTGCTCGGTGATGAGATTGTGTCCCCCGAGGCATCCACGGCACCGATTGATTTTTAATTGCAAAGAGTGTCAAAAGGGACGAGCCCGGGCGGTTAAACTACCCGGGGCGGGGGAAAGGGAGAGGGTCCTCCGGCCAAGACGGGGGAAGGGGAAGATTTTATTTTATTCGAGTGTTTTTTTATTTTCTTTCACCCCTCCAACCCCTCATTGCCGTGGGGGGCTGAGGCAGGGAGGCTGCAGCTTTCTGCCTCCCTGCAAATGAAGCCTGCGAGATGCCTGGCAGAGATTTACTCTGGGACTAAAAGAAGATCTTATTCTTCCTTTTTCTCTCTTATTTTTTTCCCCTCATCCCCCCTTTTTATTTTTTCCTTCCTCTCCCCTCATTTTTTTTCGTTTTCTCAAATTCCTCCGTATCAACGCCCAGCTGGGGCCGGATTAACTTCCCGAGCAGCGTGAAAGTTGTTCATCCTCGCGTCCCTTGAGTGCCTTAATCCATAAAAACTTCCCCTTTGCTCTTTTAAAAATATATTTACAAATTTATTTTCTCCCTCAGTCCCAAGCAAAAGGGCCGGGACGTTATCGAAGCTCCGAAGGGCATTTGCAAACACGAGAGGGGGCTGGGGCAGGCGGCTGATGCGGGGGGGGACACGAGGGGGGACGTTAATAATTAATATTGTCACTCCGAAGGGAGCTGAGGGAGCTCTAAGCACTGCTCAAGTGCGAACCCTCCACATCAGGGGCAGCCGAAAGTTTGTATATATTTCCACCCTATACAATAACAGCTATAGAGCTGTTAATGGGCTGCCATAAGCCCCCCCGCCCCAGACCCCCCCTTTCAGGATCACTTTCCCTTGAAACTTTCTCCCGACCCCATAGCAAGACCAATGTTTTCTTTCCGACTTAACCTATGGCTCAGCCGTGATGCGCTGGGTCATTATGAGTAGGCTGTTCCTCGCAATAAATAAATAAATTAATTAATAAATAAAAACTCAAGGAGGAAGCGTGTCTCCAGTGTATATGTCACTTAAGAATGACCCCCAACCCTCTTCCGGGGTCTTGCTCTGCTTCTGGCAGCAGCAAGCCCTGACCACAATGTATATATATACATATTTATATATATATTTGCGTCTAAAAATGGATCTGGAAAAAGGAACCCCCCACCATTCTTCTTCTCAGACCTAAATAAGATAAAATAAAATTAAGTAATAATAATAAAATGGTAGAGGAGAATCAGGATGTAATTGTATTAAATAGTGCAAACCAGTGCAAGCCCAAGGAATAAAATCCCATAAAAGCTGAATTTTTAGGGCTTAAAGTTACTCCTGGAGGGTCAGGTTTGCTGCTGATCCGGGGGGCAGCACAGAGAGGGGCCTTGGAGGCCGCACGAGAAGTTGGAGCCACTCGAGCTCTAAGTCGATTATGGGGCCGCTCGGATTTATTTTAAACCACCTTCTTTTTTGAGGTTAAAAAGTGTATTTCCTACCAAAAATCAAGTTGCATTTTGGCCTCTGCGCCAAGTCCTCGAGAGTTCACGGGCTGAAGCGCCAGAGCCCATTAGAATATAAATAATACCGAAAGGCATTTATAACACGGCCAAATCTCAGCTCGCCTAAAAGGGCTCCCCACTCAAACCGTATATAGAAAAAAGTATATATACATATATTTTCTCTTTTGGTGAGGGAGAGAGGGGTAGAGCGGGAGGTGAGGGGAACAAAAACCAACAATTTCTCCAGCATAAAAATGAAACATCAAATTAGTTTGCCTCTGGGCTTCATTTTTCCCCTTCTACATTATAACTAGTTATTGAACTCGCTAGAAGATCTAAAGGCCATTTGTGAGGAGAGAAATTTCAATGGAGTTCCCCCATCAATAACTCCTTGGCAGTGACCTATTGGATCAAGTCAAACAGTTGAGGTGAAATTCAGGTCACGCTGTCTAACCAATATTAAAATGCGCCCACTTTTTAAAAAGCCACTTTCAACGAGATTTGCAGAAAATTGAATTCCAGGGTGGGGTGAGAAGGGGAGGGGGGTGGAAGGAGGGGAGAGGGAGATTGAGAAACTGTTTTGCATCTTTCCCTCTCCCCCCCTTTTATTTTTTTCCCCAAACAAACAAGAGGGATTCGTCTTTAATATTTGAAAACGAAGGGATAAATATTTACATTATTAGTTTCTTTGAGACGAAAGCGGCTCGCAAGAAAAATGCGCCGGCGAGGAATTTGGGTGACAGCCTTTGCTTATTAAAATCGTTTTAGGCCGATTCATTACTTTTAACTGACAACAGATTTAAGGGAAAAAAATCAATTAAACATTTGCATATTTCTTTGCATAAATTAGACCTGTCTATTTGCATTGTGCGGGAACAAAAAAAAAAAAAAAAAAAGGAGAAATAAGGAAAGAAAGGTTTCCGTGCGATTCGTGCTTTCAAGTTGTTAGGGAAAATTAAATTTTAATTAATTGCCTATCGTTGTATGTGCCAGAGAGACACTAAGTATTTTTTTTTCCTGAACAAAATGTATAGATATATGTATATGTATGTATAAATCAGTCTTTCCTCCCCTTCCCACTCCTATAACTTATTATGCCATAATCACCTCCAACCAAGCCTCTAAACTCTCAGAATAAAACTCCACTCCCCAAATTTATTTCCAGCCTGGAACAGGCAGAGTTCATACAACGCCAAGTGGCTATTTTTTTTTCTTTTATTTTTTTCCCTTTCCCCGTTGTTTTTCTATTATTACGAAACCCTGAATAACAAAACCCCAGTAGATAGGTACTTCATTTTTTTCTAGAAAGCACAGATTGCTAATGGGCCGAGGTACAGGTTACCAAACGGTCAGTATGGTAATAGCGAACACAATGAATCCGGAGAGACAATGCACACTTATTTTTCTTCAGTACTGTCAGAAAGGCGCTTTGTACTTCAAAATGCTCCTGCAACGGGAACCACATCCATATATATATATTTTCAACCTGGTACCAAGGTACTAAAAGGAAAAAAAAAAAAGAAAATATATTATTATTATTTTTTTTAATAGTGAGGTTCTGTGTTTCTGTGGGATTTTTTTTTCTTTCTTTCTTTTTTTTTTTTGGTCCCTCCCGAAGTGTTTATCGTGGTGCTGCTGGGGGGACGAGGGATGGAGAGCGGTGGGAGGGCTGCTTTTATAGACAAAAGAGCCAGATTCTTGTACAACTATTCTTCACACGTCCTTGCAGACTTTATTTTATGGAAAGCAAGGGGGGAGGAAAAAAAAAGCAGGAGGCGGTTGAAACATAAATAAATAAAAATACAAAAATCACCCAAATACTTGGGCAAAAAGCTCTAGTTTATAAGGGGAGGGAGGGAGAGAAGACGGGGTAAAAACCTGCCCCCCAGACCAAGCAAGGGGGGAAATGGGATTTTTTTTTGTGTGAATTGTATGAAATTCGGGGCAAGCCGCGCACACAGGGGCTGGGTGGAGCTCGACGAGGGAACCCTGCAGGAGCGAGGCGCTTTTTTTTTTTCTTTCTGGAAAAAAATACAAATTTGTGTTGGGAACTGGGGAGGAGAGAAAAAAAAAAAAAAAAAGGGCAAACAGGGCGAATCGAGACACTTTCCCCCTTGGTCATCCAGAGCAGGGAGAGCAAAGAGTTTAGGGGCTTCCAGTTTGGGGACCAGGATGTTCAGGGATTCTGAGGTGACTTTCATGCCTTGCATTTTTCCCCCCTAAACCTTTGGATTATGGTTGTTTTCTTTTGCTTTTATTCCTCTCCCCCCTCCTTTATTTATTTATTTATTTATTTTTAAAGCCCATTCTCTATTTTTCAGAGAACTACCTGTAGATATTTATTTATTCTGCTGGGGCTTATTGAAAACCATATATTCTAAAGGAAGGGAGCGGGGGGAAAGGGTGTGCGTAGGTAAAAATTACTTTATTAACTCTCCATCTTTATTCAATATCCCCTCAGCCTTGGAATAAAGTTGTTGCATCAGTCGGAACTATAAATGTCAAAACCCCGCATGAGGCTGAGGTGTTTGGGCAGAATGAAGTATAGCTGGGGAAGAGGAATTTATTGGATATATTTAAATCAACGTTTTGGGTTCCAGCATACATTTTTATTCATGTATTTCTCCCCTCTACCTTTGAGCTCCCATTTCCACACACTCTCACTCCCCAGCTCTGAAACTCCTCTGGAAAGAGCAGGGATTTTTACCTGCTGGTGCAAAGAGTGTGTCCCCATATAGGCACATAAGTCCTCGATGTATAGATATATATATATTTAACTTTAGGAAGGAACCAGCTTCGTCGGGGCACGGGGGGAGCACTTAGTCAAGCCCTGTGGATCAGATGCCAATAAAAACAAGAAGTGCTAAGTAACAGCCAAGCGAGTGAGAGAGTTATTCCCTGTCTGAGTGCCAACACATATATAAATATATATATTCATATATATATATATATATATATATATATATTCATATATATATTTATATATGGATCTCGCTCTTTGCTTTCGGGGCGGGGGGCGGAATCCGCCACAAATAGGCAAAGCCTCCCCTGGCTGCGGCCAGCTCAAGTTGGACCAGTGGCCTCTGCCCCCTCTTTGGGCCAAGAAGAGGGAATTTTGGGGAGGGGAGGTAGCCCCTTTGCCCCGCAACCCTCGCCCGTCGCCTATATGTACCCTGTAGGCTCGAATTTGTGTAAGCGTCGCAAAAGTCACAAATTCGTCTCTAGGGGAATATATGGACGATGCCAGAGCCTTGTGAAGCCCCTCTCCCCCCGCCCCCCCAGCTCGCCTTTGATGCCCTTAATTGCGACCGCCCTAATTAAATCCGCCAAGCCGGGCTGTGTCATTTTAAAAGGTAGTTTATCCAAGCGCACAGCTCGTTATAAAACAAGCAAAATAAAATAAATAATAATAGTAATAATAATAAAGTAGAGCGAAATCACGGTGACGATTTGGGGGTGGAGGCGGGTGGGGCCGATAAAAATCAAAATCACCCCCCCCCCCGAAAAAAATCCCATTATTACTTTTTTTTTTTCCTCTCCAGAAGAACCAGCAGCTACCGCAAACACAACTCGCAGCCAAGAGCACAAAAGAGCCCCGACCATTTCGCCCTGACTGATTTATGGCGTTTTACAACCCCATAAAAAGCTGTAACAACCAGCCAAAAGCCTTCGACACCGCTGGCACATTTAGTCTAATAAATAAAACATAAACAGTTAACTTTATGTGTCACTTTTATTGTTATCAAGTAAAATATGGCAATGCCCTGCGAGCTATGATTTTTCGACTATAATTGTTATCAAGCCCGAGAAGGGAATATCCCACCTCCCTCCTCGGCCCCTCTCTTTAGTGTGAGCCATAGATAAAAGCCCTAATTGAAGAAACTCCGAGAAACTCCCCAAAACGCTGCCAGCATTTTTTATTATTATTTGCTTAAGGTGCAGGGAGGTTTTTCTGCCGCCTGAGAGGATCCTCAGCCCCTGCTTCCTATTAACCCCCCTCTCTGTCCCCTAGAAAAGGGGGGTTTGTAAGAATGACAATAATAGAATAATTCTGGATTTGGGGAAAAAGAGCGGGTTAAATGGCCGGCTCAAGGACGGAGGCCCTGGGTGCGCACACTTGTGTTGTTGGGTGCTCTTGGGTGTTACTTGCAGCTCTAGAGCACCAAGGGCAAAAAGGGGCGCAAATAAAGAGAAAGCAGCAGGATTTTGGGGGGGAGGATCCCGGTGGGAAGGGGGAAGGATGGGGGGTCCCCACTGTCGTTGTCTCCTCGCCCCGAGGGCGTGGGAAAGTAGGCAGCGCCACCCCAGGGGACCCTCGGGGAGGGGGGGGCATGTGAGATGTCCCCCCCCACCCCGTGTCCCTCCATGTCCCTTTGGAGCCTTGGAAATAACGTCGCTCTCCGCAAACCTTCCAGGTAACTTATCCCACGTCCCCCCCCGCCCCGGGGATGCTGACAGTGTTTAACTCTCTCCCCCCCGTTTTAGAGGGGGGGAGGAGGGGAGAAGGGGGGGGGGGGTTGCTAGGAGGATGGGGGGGGACACGACACAAGCCACCAGATGTCCTGGCATCGCCACTGACCTGCCTTGTACCCCCCCTCCTCCCCCCCCTGCAATGTCCCTTTCCTCCCCGCTACAGAGTGAGGGGTGCTGGTGTGTGTGGGGGGGTTGGATTGGGACCCCCCCCTCCTCCTTGAGCTCCGCAGGGTGGGGGGGCGACGCTCACGTTCACAGGAAAGAGAGGGGGGGTCTCCCCTCATTGTTCCCAGCCGAGCCCAGAGGCCGCGGTGAGGGGCGGCGGCGGGGCGGGACGGGACGGACCCCCCCTCCCTTCCCCCCTCCAGGAGGTGGGGAGGAGGGGGGGATCCCCCACGGCCCCCCAGGCTCCCACTCGCGCTCCCAACCTCGGCGGCCCCACAATAATTTGGGGCTGCTTTTTTTTTTTTTTTTTTTTCAAAAAAAGAAGGAAAAAAAAAAAAAAAAAGCTTTTGGTTCCTTATCCGGGGACTGGGCTGGCGGGTGTGATTGGCCGGGGGAGTCACATGGTGAAAGTAACTTTACGGGGTCGCCAGCTAGTAGGAGGGCTTTATGGAGCAGAAAAACGACAAAGCGAGAAAAATTATTTTCCACTCCAGAAATTAATGATCATGAGCTCTTATTTGATGGACTCTAACTACATCGATCCGAAATTTCCTCCATGCGAGGAATATTCGCAAAATAATTACATCCCAGACCACAGTCCGGAATATTATAGCCGGACAAGGGAGTCCAGCTATCAGCATCACCATCAAGAGCTGTACCCAGTGCCACGACCCTCCTTCCCCGACCGCCAGTACAGCTGTGCTAGTATCCAAGCTGCCGGCAACCCGGCCGGCCACCAAAGGGGACACGGGCCACCTCCAGGAGGCCAACACCTCTCGGAGAAGGCGCAGCAGCTCTGCGAGCAGGCTGCTCTTGTCACCTCTGCTGCCACCACCACTCCTTCCCCGGCCCCCGCCGCCTGCGGCCAGCCAAACCCCGAGCATCCCACCAGCACAGCCTCCAAACAGCCCATAGTCTATCCCTGGATGAAAAAAATCCACGTCAGTACCGGTATGCAACTTTTCTTTTCCTCTCCGTCGCGCTGCTCGCTGATTTAAAAAAAAATATAAATATATATATTTTTCCCACCCCATGCTCTCCCTGTGCTTCCCTCTCTCTCTCTTCCTCTCTCCTTTTTTTTTTTTTATTTCCTTCCCTTCCATGAGAGTCTTTGGGTTAGCACAATTGAACTGGATTTACGACTCCGAATGGGTAATTACACCCACCATAAATTTTATAGCCGCGCTACTGTGGGCAGCCGGAGCCATGTGGCTCGCTCTGTTATGTATGTGTGAAACTCGGAGAGCTTTGTACGGGGGGCATAAATAATTCAGGCTTTTGAGCCAGGGAAACCCCTTCCTATTAGAATAGCAACTCTTGAGCTGCCCAAAGTTCTTTATTACCTATTTAAGCCTATTACTTTTTGCCTCTCAAGCTGCTCCACTTCTCTCTGCTGTTTCTCGGGCTCTTTCTCGCTTCTATTCATGCTAATTATTTTCCCTCCTTTTTATTTTTTATTTATTTTTATTTTTGGCGTTTTCCCCCGTTTCCCCCCCTCCTTTTTTTTTTTTTTTTTTTTTCTTCCCTCCCAGTGAATCCCAATTACAACGGAGGGGAACCCAAGCGCTCCCGGACAGCTTACACGAGGCAGCAGGTTTTGGAATTGGAGAAGGAGTTTCACTATAACAGGTACCTGACCCGGCGGCGGCGCATCGAGATCGCGCACTCGCTCTGCCTCTCCGAGCGCCAGATCAAAATCTGGTTCCAGAACCGGCGCATGAAGTGGAAAAAAGACCACCGGCTCCCCAACACCAAAGTACGGGCCGCCCCCGCCGCCCCCGCCGCCCCCGCGGCCGCGGAGCCGCCGCCCGCCGCCGCGCAGGAGCCGCGCACAGAGGATATCACCAGGTTATAAACACCCGCACACCCGCACACGAATGACTCTGGATTATTTATAGAATCTAATATATATATATCTATATATTTTCATCCCCCTTTTCCCTTTATTTTCCCTCCTTCCTTTCCCCCCTTCCTATTATTATTATTATTAATTAATATTATTATTAATTATTATTTTCCAAGCGTATCAAAAAGGGGGTCTCTCGCAAGACCACAGGCTTTAGGTGCATGTCGGATAGCATGAGGCCACGTGGCTGTACCTGCAGTTTATTTTATTTTTTTTACACCGTTTCAGGGTTTTATTTATTAAAAAAAATGGGGGGAGGGGGGATGAGGGGGGGGGTTGTCGAGGTTGAATGTTCTGTTCCATGAATTAAATGGAGAAATGCAGCAGAAAAAACACGAAAAAATAATTTTAAAATGCATTTTTCCCCCTCCCCCTCTTCTGCATTACAAATGTACAAAGATCGAGGGAGCTGCGAAGTTCTTTTGGTAAAAATGTGGGGGAGTGGAGAAAAAAAAAGCTTAAAAATCACATTTTAAAACAGGGAACAAAAACAAATACGAGACAGCACACAAGGGTGGATGGATCTTTGCTAGAAATAATGAGAAAAAAAAGAGAGAGTGTGAGAGAGTGGCTTATTTAAAAGAAAAACAGAAGGTTTTTAAAAAAGTCAGTAGCTAGGTTTTTTTTTCGTCGTGGTTATTTGTGGGATTTTTTTTTCGGACTGATTTTACATGATCATTGTAAACTTGCAATAAAGAGTTTTAGTGTGTATGTGAAAGTCCCAGTGTTCAATAAACCAGTCAGTGTGAATTAGTTTTACTTTTATGTCTGGTGACTTCTTTGATGCTCGTTTCCCCCCTCCAAACCCGCCCCCCGAATAATATTAATAATAGCAATAATAATATTAGTAATAAAAGCCTGGGACGTATTGTAGCCCCGGTGCACTGCGGGCTGCTTTAAGTTAAGTTTAAGCCAACATAAAGATAACTCTGGGCTCCCGATTTTACGACATCACGACGTGGCCAGTGACTTTAAATCTCAGACCCTCCCAACCCTGCAAATCCTGAGGGGCGGGGGAAGGAAAAAAGAGAAAAGAGGCAGAATTCCTTTTATTTTATTTTATTTTTCCACCAAGAGCAGTGCTGTGCATTGGGATCCTCTTCCTTTCATGCCTCTGTGTTGTTATTATTGTTCTATTCATATATTTATTTATATCGTGCTTTGCATCTGACGTGAGGTTGCCTGGTTGAACCCCCTCCTTCCGTTGAACTTTTCTGCGGGTTGGTGATTTTTTTTAGTTGCATTAACCCATAAAAAGGGCCAAGAGGATGTATGTGGTTCATTTATTTATATTCCTATATATTTATTTATTTATCTTTATTTATTTATTTTAGAGGCCATGCAGGAGGCTGTTAAGGCACTAATGGCAATAATCTTAATAAGAGCAGCCGATCGTTCTTGGTCTCTGGATGAAAGGTGCAACCTGGTCGCGGGGGAAAGGTGGGATTTGGGGAAAAAAAGAAGCTATTTCGTCTCTCCTTTCCCTCCCATCTCCGTGTAGGGGGTTGTGGCTCTGCCTGGCAGCGCAGGAGATGGAGCAGGTTTAGGTGTCTGGAACAGGGGGAATTTTGTGTCCCCCTCCTATTTTATATATATTTATATATTATTTTAGGCCCTGGATTTGGGGAAGTTCGCTGCATTCCCTTTACTCCCAAGCCCTGGGCCTGCTTCATCCCTGGTGCATCCCTGGAGCATCGCTAGGTGAGCCCTCTGCACTACAAAAAATAACAATAAATTCATTTTTTAAATGGCAGTTTGGGCAAAGGAGGTTTTCCAGACCTCTATTTCCATTTATTTTGCTTCTCCCCCGTTTTCTCGCTCTCCCAAATGGATGAAATCTGCCATTAAACAAATCACAGTCTCCTAAACCCTTTGTGAGAGCTGGGAAAAAGCGGAGGGCTGGAATTTATCCCGAGGATTCTCTATACAAAGCTTTGGGGGTTTGTTTTTATTGCTATCGTTCATTTATTAATTATTTTCCACCTCTTGCTTCGTGCTACTGCTCTAAGTGCAGGGCTTGCGAGTTAAAAGTTATAGAGGGGCCCTATAGCCATAAGTCGCCTTAAACATCTCCTCCATCTCCTCCACCGAGCGGGGCAAGGAGTTAGGAACCAGTTGTGATATGATGATGATGATGATTATTATTATTATGATTATTGCCTTTTCAGTCCTCTCATGAAAGGGGAAGCCAAAATCTCACGGAATTTTAGGGGGGAAAAATAAAAAATGAAACAAAATAGATAAAAAGGCGTTCGACATCCAGCACCCCAGACTCAGCCCATTTTGTGGCGTCGGGGCTATCCGGAATATCCTCCTGTATAGACAGAGCAGAAAATCCGTCTGTCCTGGGCAGAGAGAGAGGGAGCTTTAAAGCAGCAAAAAGGAGGAAAATTGTATGAAAATGGTGGGGAGGGGGGTTAAATTTTTCGCCCAGAGGTCAGAGCAGCCCCCTCAAAATGTTGAGTTGGTGCCTGCGAGCCCCGCAAGCTCCCAAATATCCCAAATATCCTCCGGGGAGCGCGGGTGGGGGGAAGCACTTCTGCAGACTGCAGGAGGAGGAGGATGGGGAGGAAGGAAATGCAACTCAAGTTTGATTTTTTGCCCCCTTTTGCTTTTTTTTTTTTGGGGGGGGGGGGGCGTGTCTTTAATTTTGTGGATTTCCCTTTTTTTTTTTTTTTTTTTTTTTTTTGAGATGGAAATGTGTTTTTGGGTGTGTGTAGGTGCTGCATCTCCTCCTTCTCCTCCCCCAACGGGGTGCAAGTGGAAGGAGGTGGCCGGGGATGGGACTCACATTGGTGGTGACACCCTTGGGTGTCACGGAGCGGAGAGGGGGAGCAACTTCATTATTATTATCATTATCATCATCATTATTTCCCCCCACCACCTCCCTCCTGTCTGTGAGCACCCCCGAGCCTTATTTCCCCCCTTCCTTAGACTTGGCCATGACAAGATGATAACCGCGTTATACAGAGGAGGCAGCAGGGCCGGGATAGAGGGAGAAGAAAAAGAAGGGGAGAAATGGATAAAAAAACAATAATTATAATAACAATAAACAAACTCGAGATGCTCTTAGATCCCAACAGGCTCAACCGTGGTCTTTATATATATATAAATATTTTTTCTGTCTATTTATATTTTTCTGCCACCTTCTTGGCTCGCGGCGGCTGCAGCAACTTTCTGAAGTTGGGGTAAACGGCCAAAAAAAAAAAAAAAAAAAAAAGCGGGTTCATGGAAAGGGCAACTTTTCTGTGCAGGCAGCTCTATTCGAGGCGAGCAAGTAACCCCGAGCCCTCCTGACCCTCCTGCCTCTCCCACCGTGTCCCTCCCGGCTCCGCCGACACAGATTTAGCCTCTTTGTAGGTTTTTTTCTTTTTCTTTTTTTTTTTCTTTAAATCCCGTGCAAAAAAAAGGTGGTTTGGGGGAAAAAAAAAAGGATAGGGCAGATGCAATGCGTGTTGTGTCGGTGCTCGGCCACAAAAAAAAAAAAAAAAAAAAAAAAAAGGAAATAGAAGGGAAAATAATAAATAGATGAGTTGAGAGGAGAGGGTGGCCAAAGTTCTCTCCTTTTTTATGCTCCGGAGATTCTTGGCCTCCCGCATCGCCCCAAGAGCCGCGTAAGTAACCCGCATTGCCCCCAAATGACCCCAAAATCACTGAGAAGAGACCACTACATCACCTCTTCTCGCCCCAAAATGTGCAGCCCGGGCATCCAAATGAGGAGGCAAAAAGGAGAGGGATGCGGAAAATCAGGAATGAGCAGCAATCCGGCGGAGGTGGGTGGGAGGGGGGAGATTTGACTGTGGTCATGATGCAAAATAACCCAGATTTCCTATAGGGAAAAAAAAATGTAGGAAATCGGGTAGGGAGGAGAGATAGGAAGGTGTATACATAGAGAGAGAGAGATATAGATAGGTAAGTGGGTAGAAAAATAGGAAGGTAGGTGAAGGGATGGACTGATGGAGGAATGTATGGAGGGATGGATGGAGGGATGGATGTATAGCTGAGTGTTTTCCTGATCACACAGTCCCCACCGAGGGGATGCCTGGGCTATATGGTCCAGCACCTATAGCTGCGGCCCCGGGGATGTAAAACTTCCAGCAACAACGTATTTCGGAGGCTCAAATTAACAGCCCAAGTCGGTTTCTTTTGTGGGGATTATTATTTTATTAGTTTGGTTTTTATGTTCTTCCAGACCGGTTTGGTTGGAAACTGCCCGATAAAAGTTTTCCCGGTTGCTTTTGCAGTTGTATTATTATTATTATTATTATTATTATTATTATTATTATTATTATTACTGTTATACCAGTTTTGCGAAGGAGGTGGTCTTTAAAAGGACTCAAGAGTCGCTTGCAGAAGGGTTTAAGCAGCAATAAAAAGTCTTTGTACCCAGAGCCTGCGAGGGAGGGTCATCCCCCCCCTTAAATTTAGAGCAGGAGATGGAGAAAATGACCTTCCTCTATTGCCTGTTAGGGACAAAAAAAGCCACAACAGATTCAGAGATGCTTAAGGGAGATAATTCCAGCCAGACAAAGGCCCTCAATTGCTTAAACTAAGCGATTTGCAGTTTTATGAGAACTTTTTTTTTTTTTTTCCCCATGCAGATATATTATTCTCACCCCTTTTTGCCCCCCGGTTTCTGCTATATAAGTGGCGCGGTTCAGCTTGCAGCAATTTCCTCGGAAATTGGGTTTAAAAAAAAAAGGATGGATAAATAAATAAATATATAAAAATAAGAAAGAAAATCATCCGCGGCGTTAATTGTAATTAAAAGGCAAACCCGCACTCGGGGTTAAATGAGTGAATTACTGGTTCGCCCCGGACCTGACAGCACCTCCAACGTGCAACTTTTATTTATTGTGCACTCGTATATCATGACGCAGAGATATAGTTTTTATGCACTTCCTAATCTGTCGCCGTGATTAATTTTGATGGGCAAGGTACCAAACTAAACATTTTTGGGATTTTTTTTTGAAGGGAAACACTCGTATTTCCTCTCGAAGCAACAGAAAGGATGGGACTGCAGGGCAGTTTTCAAATACGACCTCTTGCTGATTGTTGGGGGATTTACTTTCAGTGTAGTCGTATTTCTTTTATTTTTCGTGAAAAAAGTGTTGTTTTTTTCCCATATATATATATATATTTAGTTATCATTATTATTTCCTTCTGGAAAATACATGTGCAGGGGACAAGCTCCAGGCTTCTGGAATGAGGGAAAAAAATAAAAACGAGGTAAATAAATAAATCATCCCTTTCTGCATAGGGAATTAAATCCTGCTTTGTAAATGATTAACTTTTCCTCCCATGTCGTAATTAACATTTTCCTCGCTCTCCAACCCAACATATGTATTGTATAATTTCCCCAGCCATGTAATGGATTTGCTGGGACGCAGCGAAGGGGAGAGGTGGGACTGTTGCAACAGGAATATTTAGCTTTATGCCCCCAAAGGAAACTTGTTATATGTGTTTTTTTTTTCCCTTCTCTCTTAAACCTTTGGTCCAAATCCTTTAGCAGATGTTGAAACTGTTGGACTAAAAATACTCCAGTAGTTTCACCCCCCCTCCCCCGTCCAGCGGATCTCTTGAGGCTTATATGTATTATAGTATTTTAAGATATAAGCAAAATATAAAAATACATACAATATAAGGATATATAATATATAAAGTGCATAAATACATATGTATAAATAAAAATAATATATATATTGCTTATTTAGGCCTTCCTCCGAGGAAGAGGAGGAGGGAGCAGCCAGGGAAAAGCCTTTGGCTGGAGCGCAAAAGGCCGGTTCTCCCGCCCCAGCCCCGGCCAGGGGCTTTGGCCAGGTTTGCTTCCAAACTTCAACTATTTTTGCCTTTTTCGTGGCTAAAATTGGGGGGTTTCCCCTTTTTTCTGACAGTTGTCACTCAGCCAAGAGCCCCCAGTTTCTCCCCGTCCTGGCCCGGATTATTTCGGGCGCTGCCTCCCTTCAAGGAACAAGGGGAGGGGGGAAAAGACAGAAAGAAGCAAAATAGCATTTATCTTGGCAAATAATAATAATAATTTTGTCATTTTAGGGTGTAAGAACAGAGCAGAATATCCCGACCGGCATCGAGCGGAGTTAATAAATAAATTAAACCCATAACAAATACCCCCTGCGCCCATAAAATCCCAATTTTAGCATCGAAAAGGAGCATAGGCAAACGTGGGAAACGAGGACTAATTTATGACAGGGCATCCCCAGCAGCTCCTCCTGCCATCCTCTTCCTCGGGAAGGATGAAGCTCGCAGTCCACCTTCCCCCCAACTCCCCGGCCTCTCCTTGGGAATTGCTCCGCATTTCCCCCCAATTAATCCCCCGTTATGTAATCAGAAACTTAAACAAGGTGGAAGAGGTTCGGGATTCGGGAAATTAAGTCTCTTATTTTAAAAATATTTTTCCCCTTTTACTTTATTTTATTTTTTTTTAAATAACTTGATGAAATATATGGGCTCCCAGCTGTCCCCTCCCTGGAAAGAAATCCATAGGGAGACTCAGGGCTGCTTGGATGCACCGGTTTGTGGGTTTAAGTGGGCGACCCTTTCCCAAAAATATCCTTATCCCTCCTTAAGTGGCTACTTTTAACTTAAATACATATGTGAGTGCCCAGCCATATCTCCCCTGGCTTTATTTATAGGCACCGGTGAGTGAATGGGGGGGGTGCACGGAAAGAGGCGTTTTTAATTAACATGTGCAATTATCCCATATTTTCCAGGGAGTTCTAGGGAGGCTTTTCCATCCCCACCCGGCCACCAATGTCCCCTGCTCCTCCCCAGGAGCAATAAAAGCGGGGGCGCCCACGCGTGTCCGTGAGCAGGGACCCACCAATACCGTGTCCAGGCTGCATTAACAACCACTGCACTTTATTATTATTACCATTATTATTATTATTATTATTATTACTATTATTTTAAATGCATCAAAGATTATTCATCTTCTCTTAAAAAAAATCAGACGTCCAACGTGAAAACAACCCCCACCACATCTCTGATGGCTCTGTTTTATTTTCCGTGCTCAGATTCATATATATGTATATATATATATATATTTTTTGAAGATGCGGGGAAATGGATCCTTTTGCAATTGGACGAGCCGAGATTTTTCTTGTTAAAAAAAAAAGAGAGAGAAATTTGGATTCTTTGCAACTCTCCCACCCCCCAGGACTCAACCCCAGGGCAGGTTGCTCCGAGTGCCTCTAAATATTTAAAGAAGAGCCCACCAAGTGTTTACGTCCAGGTTGGCTCTGCATTAGCTGGGTCACGACCTCGGCTTTGGACAGTAGGACAAAAGGGGCTTTTTTTGGAGGGACGGACTCGCAGTCTGGGCTTGGGGTGGCCAAAAAAAAGACGGAAAAAAAGAAATCCTAACAGGTTCATTTACTGGTTGGGCACCAGCCCTCGAGCCTGGGGTGAAAAGTTTGCCGGCTGTGTCCTGTTCTGGACCGGGAAGCAGGATTGGGATGCTGGGGGTGATGGAGGTTTCGAAGCAGGAAATACCAGATTTTCTTAATTTTTTTAATGAGTCACATTCTCTCCAGCCCCGTATAGGGCTAAGACTGGGGTTTGAGAAATAAATTAAGAAATAAAACCTTTGAAAACGGAGCTTCTTGTGCACGCCGCAGCACGGGCCGCGCGGATTTTCTCCCCACCCCAGCGCGCAGTGCGGAGGCTGGAGGCAGGGAATGGCAGGGAATTGCATGGGAATGGAGGGAAGAGGTGGGAATCTCCGCTCAGCCAAGCCCGAGAGTGGCTCGGCCGGCCCATTTTTCCCCGTTTCTGGCCCCAAAATGGGCTCGGACTCGCAGGCGAGTCGGGATGTTGGTGGTGTCGGGGGGAATTTTAATTGCAGCCGGGAATGGGTTTATTGCCCCTCTCTTAAAGGGGGCTTTGACTGCTCGTCTCTTTCTTCTCTCTTTCTTTCTTTCATTTATTTTTTTCCCGCCGCCTTGAAACTTATCTTCCTAAGGGGACAGATGCTCCATGTCGATCTGGAAAAAAAAATAAAAAATAAAAAATAAAAAGAAAAAAAGTGAAAAAGTGAAAAAAAATAAAGAAAGAAAAGAAAAAAATAAAGAAAAACGTGTGTGCGTGGAGAGAGGCACCTCCGAGGCCGCCACGTGCCAAACTGTGCCTAAAAGAGCCCTTCAAGGAGCTGCGGAAATTATTAGCTGTATTTATTAGCGATCTTAGAGTTATTAGCACTATTCCTGAGTGTTATTTATTAGCAATATTTAATAGAGATATTTATTAGCGTTGCACTTATTAGCGGAGCGTTTATCGCCCCTGGCGTTGGCTGAGTGGCCCAGCGACTCGTTGGGCTGCATAGGTGCCTATGTACATAGGTTTAGCTATATGCGCCCTTCTATATGTCTATGCACCCATCTTATGTATGTCTATGCACTCATCTATACCCGCCGAGAAAACTTCAGCTCGCCTCGGCTGCGGGGAAGGAGAGGCACAGGATAATTCCTAACACATTTCCCTTTCCCACTCCCTCCCGGGCCACTTATTTTTTTTCAGATTTTTCTGCCTTTATTTTTTCCAAAAGGAAAGCAAAAGCTCCCTAAAAATCCCCACTTAAAATAAAATCCGGGCTGGGGAGGCTTTAAGGAGAAAGAAGAGCAGGGAGGGAAGGAGGGGGCTTGGAGGTCTCTCCTCTGCCTTTTTTTCTTTTATTTTTCTTTTATTTTTCTTTTTTTTTTTTGGCGGGTGGGGGGCACAGCCTGGAATTTCCAGGCTGGATTTTCCACAGCCCTGGAAATGCCCTCTCATTTCTGTGGATTTCGGGGGTTTGAAACGCTTTATATACATATACATATACATATACATATACATATACATATACATATACATATACATATACATATACATATACATATACATATACATATACATATACATATACGTCTTCCAGGCAAACTAAGTCCGGGGGGATCTGCAGGTGGGGGCACGGGGAGGGGGTTAATCTAAACACCTTCACTATCTGGACAGCATCTGCCTGAAGAGCATTTTTTTTTTCTCCTAATTTGGGTAGATAAGAGCGGAAAGGGCTTTGGAAAGGTCACGGGAGGGGGGAAAATACCCGGGCCACGGTGAGGGGCTGCAGGGGGGCGGGGGGCTGGGGGTGCCCCCTTGGCACGGTCCAGATGTGGGTGCTACCTCCCCCCCCCCCCCGTGGGGGGGTGTCCAGATGTAGAGGGGGGACGAGGTCAGGTGGCTGTGTCCAGATGTGGGGTGCGGGAGGGCGGCCAGATGTGCGTGACCGTGGTGGGGTGGCCAGATGTGGGGCGCTCCTGTTGGGAGGGGGTCCGGGTGTCCCCTCGGCTGTGCCCAGATGTGGGTGCTACCTTTGGGGGTGCAGGTAGAGCTTGCCATTGGGAGAAGCTGTCCAGATGTGCGGTGTCCCCACCCTCCTCTGGTGTCCAGATGTGGCCCCGCCCCCACGCGATGGTGGCCAGATGTGGGGCGCTACCTGGGGTGCTCCCCAGATGTGCGGGTGTCCAGACGGTCCCACCATGGGGTGTCTCAAGGCCACGTGCTGGTGGGACCCCATGCACACGTTGGCGCGGTGCAGCTGTGCGTCCGACTGTGCGTCCGACTGTGCGTCCGGTGGTGCCTGCCAGGCACCCGGCTGTGCGCGGCTGCCCTTCCTCTCCCTCGGGAAGAGGGGATTCCTCAGAAAGCCGCCGCACGGGCCATAAATCCCATCCCTGGTGGCAGATGTTGCCGTCTGCGGCCTTCACTTCCCTCCCTTTCTCTTCTCCCCGTTCCCATTTTTCTCCAATTCTCCAGCTTTCAACCCAGCCAGCAGCTCCCTTTAGACCCGCTCCATGCCAGGGCTGCTCCGCTTTGCAGGGAGAGGAAATAAATCCCACTTCTCCAATGTCTCCTGTGCTTTGTGTTTTTTTGGTGGGGAGGAACTGCATTTTTGGGGAATCATCTTTTCTGGGATCAAATTTTGGGGATAATCAGTGGTTTTTTAGGGAAGAAGATGGGAAGAAAACCACAAAACAATGAAAGGAAGAGAAGAAGAAGGGAAGTCGCTGCATTTTCCACCGGGCCAGCCACATGCACCATGCTTGGGTAGACACCTAAATACCATATATACACATATATACACACACTATATATATATATACACACCATATATATATATATACATAAATGGAGCAGCATGTGCCGGGCACATTCCCAAAGCAAGGCTGGAGCCCATTAGGCCGAGTGGAATCCATTGCTTCCGATGAGAGCTGCCAGCAACAAAATAAGAGAAAAAAGATGTTTCGGCTCAGAATATCCTTGAAAACATCCCTGAGGAGAAATGAGAAGCCCTGATTGATTTTATAGCTTTTACCCTGCATTTTACCCCGGAATGCCAGGCCTGGAGTGGGATTCATGCCCTGCCGGTGGCTCCAGCGAGTCCTTGACATCGTGCTGGAGTTTTGGCCTATTTTTTCCTTTGGAAAAAGCTGGAAAGGTTGGGAAAAAGGGGAAGCTCTCGGTGCTCCTGGTAACCATGGCGATGCCGCCGGGGAGCCGGGAAAAGCCGGGGCTGCCTCCCCGCCGCCTCTCGCCGCCCTCGTTAGCGGGGCCCCGCGGCGCGGACGAGATTTATCTTAATTAGGCAGAAGCCCTCGCTGGCCTCATCGCGCTCCTGCTCCAGCAGAGCGAATGGGGGGGTGGGTTATTCCATCCCCCTCTCCCAATATTCCCTCTTCCCATTGGAGCAAGGGACGGGAAAAGCCAAGTGGCCTCCTAGCTCTGGAGCCAACGCATTGGCCCCCCAATCCCACATTCCGTCTTGGGAATGTGCTGGGATGCTAAGGAGGGATGATCTTAATTAAGGATTTGGGGTGTGTGGGGGTGCTCTTAATAGGGTTACTGCCCTATATAGGTGTTGTTGCCCCTATAGTAGGAGATGGTGAGGGGTGTCTGGGTGGGGGGCTCACATTGACTTGGCAATTAGGGGCATACGGGGGGGGTCTGCATTGGGCTTGCTATTTTGGGGGGGTCTGCACTGTGTGTGGGTGATTTTGGGGAGGGGGGTTCACTTCATGTGCTATTTTGGGGGTGCATGGAGGGGTCTGCACCGTGCATACATCTTTGAGGGATGTCCCCACCATGCACACTGCTGGGGACCTTGCAGCAGGACAGTGTCCCGTTACACATGGATCCCGGCCCATTTTTTTCCCTCCAGTGCTCCCAAAAGCTCTGGAAGCACCATGGGAGCCATTGGAAAAGGCCTTGGCGGCTCTCGATTAAAAGGAAAAGGTGGAAAAGCTCCAATGGCCCCGGAGGCTGAGGGTGAGTTGGGGTAGAGCCCTGGGATAGCCGGCTAGGGGCTGCACGTGTGAGCGTGGAAGGGTGTTTGTGGGTGTTACACACGTGGAGGTGGGTGCACATGGGGTGTTCATGGGTGTTGCACACTCGGGGGTGGGTGTGCATGATGTGTTCGTGTGTTGCACACTCGGAGGTGGTTGTGCACACTGTGTGCATTGCACACTCGGAGGCGCGTGTGCAAGTTGCACTTGTGGGCCGTGCCCTTGGTGTGCAGTGAGCGCACCCCATTTTGCACACGCGTGTGCACGTGGCCTTACGCTCCTCCACGTCCCTCTGGCCAGGTCCCAATTCCCTCCAGAAAAGCCAAAAACATTCCCGAGAACCCGAATTTCCCTCTGGAAAAAAATGGAAGGGAGGATTCAGCAGGACCTGCCCGAAGGCTCCCCCTCCTCAAAAGACAAAAGGCTCCCCCAAATTCCGCCCCCCGTTTTTATTTTATTTATTTTTTCCTAGAAAACAAGCACAGGGGTTGCTTTCCTCCAAAACTTGGTGCTGAGAAAGGAAGGAACAAATAATAATAAAAATAAGAAAAAAATAATTGATGATCATAATAAAAAGGGTGAAAATGAGTTAAAAAAGAGATTTTGGAGATAAAAAAAAAGACACTCTTCTTCCTCTCTGTCCCCGCACTCCATGTCCCCAAACTGTCCCCGATCAACCGGCCGGAGCCGGGACTCGAACCGAGGATCAGGAGTTGGAGGAAGGATCACGTGGCAGCCCCAAGGCCGCGGGGAGGGGCGCGGGGTCTGGGGTGCGGAGGAGCTTTAAAAAAAGCGAAAAAAAAAAAAAAAAAAAAAAACGCTGGGAGATATTTAAGGCCCTCCCGACACTTGCTCATTCGCGGTGAGTTATTGCCGAGCCGAGCCAAAGGTTATTAGGAAGGATAAGGGCAGTCATAAAACCAGCCCAACGAGCGGGCTTTTCCTATAGAGATTATCATTATTGGCTTATTAATACACGATAATTTTGAATTATACACTGCAATAAATAGGGGGGAAAAAGAAAGAAAGAAAGAAAACCCATTGACTTGCGGCTTTAAATATTTTATGCATCTCCAAGAGAACATTTGTGCGGCTCCGACCCGCCGCAGACTCGGTTTTCTTACCCCGTCCGCGCGGTTATATTTATTTATTTTGTATTTTGTTGACTTTTTCCTCCCCTTCTCCTCCCTAAAAAATGGCTTTAAAAGAGAGCAGATGCCGGGGGCACAGCGCGGAAAGAGCGTGTTCAGCACAGCCCCCTCCCCAAAAACAAGTGATTCGGGTCTTAAAGTGGATATTAAAATATACTTAAAACAGCCGAACTTTCTCTTAATGCGGCGGAAAAGAAAACTGCCATCCATTTTTTTTAGGATGTCTTTTTTATTTCCCTCCCCTCAACATAATATTAGTAATAATAATAAAAATATTCACAAACATTGGTTGCGAAAAGAGGAAGGAGAAAAAAGTTTTTTTTTTCCTTGCATTTTGCTCTCAAAACCGCGGCTCCAAACAGCAAGGTGCTTCCAATGCGAGTTCAAACAGAGCCCATCACCACCTCTCCTCGGAGAATTTTGGTGAGTTTTTGATTTTTCCCCTCTTCATGCAATCCGATTTTATAGACATAGCACCGTATGAGCGTGTATATACATATATATACATTTATTAAATAAATATATAATGTTCGCCGCGATGGTGAAGAGCAAAGCGCGTGAAAGGTACTTGCCGAAGAGCCCCGAGAGCCGTAACTTTGCCCAAAGTAGCCAAGTTTTCCTAAAAAGCCCCAAAACCGCCACGGTAAAAGGAAGGAGAAAAAGAAACTTAAGGGCCGCTTAAGTCCCGCGCGTCGCCGGGGCCTTCCCGCGGTCCCAACCCGCTTGGGGACACGCGTGTGCCCAACGGGCCCCATCACACAATCACCCCGCTCACCTGCCAGCACAAGAAAACACGATGTATATATATAAATATATATATTATTTCCCAGACCCAAAGATTTCGGATTTGCACCCAAATTCCGTCGTTTTCGCCCCAAATCTGGCTGCAAAGAGCTTCACGGCGCCTCTGCCGGGGCTTCTCTTCCTCCGCCGGTCACGGGGAGAAAAGCGGTGAGCGGCGAATATTTCCCTGAAAAATATCACTCATTTTGGCTGATTTTTAAAAATATTTTCCCTTATTATTTTCCCCTTTTTATTTATTTATTTTTTTTTTGGAATCTCTTCCGGGGGAAGCGCCTGCAGATGCGGAAAAAAAAAAATCGCGGCGGATCCGCGCGGAGAGTTTCCCGCTTTTCTCTCTGCAAATAGAGATTTAAAAATCGGGCTGATGATGATGATGATGATGATGATGAAGCAAATACCACTAATAAAATAAACCGAGCGCCCGCAGCCGCCGAGCTGCCCCCGCCGGCGCCCGCCCGCCCGCAGCCGCGCAGCCTCCGCGGGCGCCTCCTCTTATTTGCCCCCCCCTCCCCTGCCCCGACCCCCGAATTACCCCCCTCCCCCGGTATAAGGGGGGGGTCACTCGTCCCTTCCGCGCCCCCCGCCCCCCCCCGCTTCCCTCCTCCCTATGGAGCCTCCGCGGGCGCGGGGGTTGCGCCCCCCCCCTTATCCCCGAGGGAGGGGTGGGTTTGGGAGGAGGGTGGGAGGCACCCAAGGCCTCTCCCCCCACCCCTTCCCATAGGACCCCCCCCCTACCGGGACCCCCCTCCCGCGCACGATGCTCCAGCCCCGCGTGGCGCCGCGGGTGCAAAAAACCCCCCAAACAACCCCCAAAACAACCCCAACCCCCCCCAAACAACCCCAAAACAACCCCCAAACCCCCCCACTACACACATGCGTTTTTACCCTGCCAAAAAACACGCACATTTGCCTTGCCTGCTTGCACATCGCCCACCTACGATCTATATCTGTACATTTTTAAAGGCTCCTTCAGGTAGTAAGAGGTGCAGAGGCTTTTTTTTTTTCCCCGTTTTTTTCCCCTCTTCCCTTCCTTGTTTACAGCTACAGAAGGCAAAAGAGCCATAAATCTTGGGGCAGCCTACAGAGACAAGTACATTTGTATGCATCGTTAGGAGCAGCTAATACCTCAACCCATTAGCGGCGCATGTAGAGTCGGAGTTTCCGGTGTACATTAACTTACAGTTAAATTCTGCAGGAAAAGGGCATCGTGCATTAACATAAACCGAATCCATCACAGGGTTTGTCAGGGGGGATTAGCGGCGCGTGGGGCGATGGGGGCGCAGGGGCTCGGGGGGAGCAGGGAGTTGGTGGCCCCGAGCGGGTGCTTCGTCCTCTGCCTCTTCTTCCTCCTCGGTGGGGGGAGAGATCTGGGGATGTCCCTGTGGGGTGGGTTGTTTTGGAGGGTGTTGGGGTGTAGGGACAGTCTTAGAGGCAGGTGTGCAAGGATGGATGTGTCTGCACATGCATGGACATGTGTGTGTGCATGGATGGACATGCGTGTGCATGGATGGGTGTATTTGTGTATGGACACATCCATGGATGGACAAATGTGCATGGATGGACAAACCCTGCTGACTATGGATGGACATGTGTGTGCATGGATGGACATGCGTGTGCATGGATGGGTGTATTTGTGTATGGACACATCCATGGATGGACAAATGTGCATGGATGGACAAACGTGTGCATGGATGGACAAACCCTGCTGACTATGGATGGACATGTGTGTGCATGGATAGATGTGTGTGTGCATGGATGGACACACACGGATGACACATTCGTGCATTGATGGAGGGATGAGTGTGCATGGCTGGACACACTTGCATGGATGGGTGTGCACATGCATGCACGGACACAAGTGTGCAAGGACAGACAGACGTGTGCATGGCCAGGTGTGCATGTGTAGACACTCGCGTGCATAAGCGTGTGCACAAGCATGTGCACATGCAGACACGAGTGTGCACAGATGCATAAGTGCGTGTGCAGGTGGATAAGTGTGTGCACGCACCACTCCCTGTGGTGCATGGACAGACACGTGTGTGCAAGAACAGCCTCCGCGTGCACACCCGGACCCCATGCACATGCCCTTGTCCCCTGCCACCCTCCCCACCTCAGCCCTTCCTAGCAGCCCTTTTTTTCTTCCATTTTCCCCCATTTACTCTCACCCATTAGCGGATCGATGGCCCCTCCGCCAAGGAACCCTCGCCTCCAGATCCATTACGGCGGCTATTTCCTTTCCCGGATCAATGCTTTTCTTCTCCTTCCTCCCCCCAGCACCCCTGAGCAGCAAGTCCCATGGGGCACCCAGCACCCCAACCCCCCCAGAATCCCAAACCCCCAGCACCCATTTTTTTTGGGTGCACCAGGCTGCAATCATCACGGGAAATAATCCCCATCCTCCCTCCTGCCTCCCTTCCTCTTCTTCCTCAATCCCCCCTCCCTCCATGTGGATAATCTGAACTTTTGCTGTTCATTCTTGTATTTTTTTTAATATTTTCCCTTTTTCCCCCTCCTCCTCTCGCCCGTGAAAGCGTTAAAGGTAGGAGCCCGGCACCCGCAGCCGGCAGCCGGCTTTTGTAGCGCTGATTTATGGCTTCAATCTTGGTTCACCCAGAGTTCACGGGGATTTGCTGTTCCTGAGGGCTAAAAGATGGTCTCGCTTGACAAGTGGGACTATTGGAAGGGCTGCGCGCTCGTGCGCTCGCTCGCGCGCTTGCAGCCCCGCATCGGTGCAGGCTCTTCGCCTGCCCCTCGCTCCTGCCCTCCTTCCTTGCGCTATCCAAGGGTTCATCCAGCTCCCTGTTTTGCACGGGGGTGATGGTGCAAAGCGTGTAAAGAATTCAGAGGTTGCAGAGCGTGCAAAGGGTGCAAAATATGCATGAGGGGCAAAGCGTAGAAAGATTGCAAAGCACCAAAATGTTCAAATGATGCATAGGGGGCAAAGCATGCAAAACATGCAAACGTTACGAAGTGTGAAAGGCATAAAAGACTCATAGGGTGCAAGGGGAGTAAAGCATGCCAAGGACTCAAAAGATGCATAGGATGCAAAGCGTGCAAAGGTTGCAAAGCATGCAAGGTTTGCAAGGCATGCAAAGCGTGCGAGGGATGCAAAGCGTGCAAGGCATGCAAAGGTTGTGAAGGTCACAAAACATGCAAAGGGTGCAAAGTTTGCAGAGGCTTCAATGCATGCAAAGCATGCGCAAGGCATGAAATGTGCCGAGGGTGCAAAGGGTGCAAAGATTGCAAAGGGCGCAAAAGGTGCCAAGGGCACCCAGGGGTGCTGCGACACCCACAAAGCCACCGGTTCCTCCTTGCTCCCTGGAGCAGCCGTGGGGAGCCGGGATCCTTCCCGTTGGTGCCTGGCTTCCCCCCCCTCCCTGCCATATTCCCAAGGAAAAAGGGAACGAAGCTGCTTCCCTCCTCCCTGCCCCCCGAATTCCTCTGCGTCCCCCCTGCTCCCTCCTCCTCCTCCTCCTCCGCGCCGTGGGTTTTAAGCAAGTAAAATAGTTTATGGAAGGCAGCGAGGTCTTCAACTCCCGCACAAGCATCATCCATAAATTACCTGACGTGACTCGCTTCCCAATGCGCCGGCGGCTCCCACTGCCGGGGCCTGCTCCCGCCGTCTCCTTCCCACTCTGCATGTCCCCTTGTCACATCCCCTTCCCCATCCCCATGTCCCCTTCCTGCTCCCCATATCCCCTTTTCCATCCTTACATCCCTTTCCCCATCACCATGTCCCCTTCCTGCTCCCCACGACCCCTCTTTGGTCCCTGCATCCCCTCCAGGCCCTGAATCCCTTTTCTTTCTGCATCTCCTTTTTCCTGCATCCTTTCTTTTTCTTTTTTTTTTTTCCCTACATCTCCCCTTTTCCCACATCTTTTTTCTCCCTGTATCCCTTTTCCCCCCACATCCCTTTTCTCCCCACATCCTTCTTCTTTTCCCCCCTGCATTCCCCTTTTCCTGCATCCCTATTTTTTTTTTCCTTGCCCGGCAGCCGCCCTCCCGCTTTTGCCTGCAAAATCACCCCGTCGGGAATGCTAATGAGATGCAAATTCACTAATGGTGCGTGGGGCCGAGCGGATTCTCCAGCTCACACAACCGGGTCAAACCAATGGTGGATAAAGCCGGATCGGGGCCTCGCTCCCTATGGATCCCTCCTGCCGCCCTGCGCAGCAGCCGGATTTATGCATGTGCAACACCATCAATTTGGAGACTATAGATATATAGATATAGGGGGTTTTATATACGGCTCATGCATGTACATGTGTGGATGCAAATTGCTCCGCATGCAGCGAGAGGGACCTGGGGACACTCTAGAGATGGGTCTATATTGGCCTGATGCACCTATAGAGCTTGCCCTCTATACGTGCACGCTGTATATATATGGTCCTTGCATGCACAGGACATGGAGGGAAAGAGATAAGGAAGGATTTGGGGGTGGTTGATCCGGATGGAGCTACAGCACGTCCCTGCCTCCGTGTTTCTGTCTATACGTTGTCCATAGGCTCCTCATGGGCCCTATGGAGATTTACCTGTGGGGTGGAGGTGCGTACAGGGATCCTGTGGGGTTGGGGACACTCAGGGAAGGTCACCCAGGTGAGGGGTCCTTCCTGCAGCCATTGGTGTCCCCAAGAGGCACCCGGGTCACCTTGAGTGGAGAAGGAAACGTCCGCATCCGAGGGGCAGCACGATGCCGTGGATCCAGCCTGTCCTTAACAAGTTCTGTCATTAAAAATAGCAATAATAATAATAATAATAATAATAATAATAATAATAATAATAATAATGTGCAACCACTGGTATCTTGCATTCAGCTCCCAGTTGCCATCTCTCTGGCTCCCACATGGAATTAGGGAAAGACGTGGGCACAGCCCAGCCAGATCCAGCACTGAGATCCCCACATCCATGGGGAGATCTGGGGGCACGGGGGTCCCCTGGGGGAAGCTCTGATCCACGTGGGATGGAGCAGATTAGAGACGGCCACCAAAAGTGACATCCGTCCATCCACCCGGAGCGGATTCGGAGGCACCGCTTGGGAAAAACCCCGTCGGCTCCCGGGATTTCACTTCCCTCCTTCCTCCCGAGAGGATTTTGTTTTCTAAGCAAATAAGAGCTGGAAACCCCCGGCAGCCCCGAGCCCCAGCGGCGGCGCCCACTTCTCGCTGCCATTTACACGTCTGCGTGGCCCTTATTTATTTGTAGGAAAATAAATTAAGGAAAACAAGGGAAAAGGAAAAAAAAAGGAGGAGGAAGAATAGAGTCAGCGCTCGGCACGAGGGCTTTGCATAGAGCACTGTTCAGCTGGGATATAGGGGAAATTAAGTGGATTATTTTATTCTATTTTATTTTATTTTGTTTTGTTTTGTTTTTGTTTTATTTTGTTTTATTTTATTTTATTTTATTTTATTTTATTTTATTTTATTTTATTTTATTTTATTTTATTTTATTTTATTTTATTTTATTTTGTTCTGTTTAGCTTAGTTCTACTCTACTCCTGTCCTGTTCTATCCTATCCTATACCCTATCCTATATCCTATCCTATACCCTATCCTATATCCTATACCCTATCCTATATCCTATCCTATCCTATCCTATCCTATCCTATCCTATGCTATGCTATGCTATGCTATGCTATGCTATGCTATACTATCCTATGCTCTTCTCTGCTATCCTATCCTATTCTATTATTTATTTTATCATTTCATTTCCTTCTCGATCTCATTTCCCGCTAATTCAGCCCCGTTATCCCGCGTTTTGGCGGCGCCGTGAACAGGGCTCCCTTGTTCTCCGCGGCTTTTGCCGCTCGCCGAGGAGGGGCCTCACCCGCCGCTCACCCCCATCCATCACCGCGACAGCCGCCGCTTCCCGGCGCCCTCCGACCCTTTTCATCTCCCCCCGGCTTTTCCCTCCTCCGGCTCCTCCGCCTTTGGAGCCGCCTCGCACAAAGCTCCCCGATCCCGGATGGCTCCGGAGGGATGCGGGCTGGAAAAGCGCTGCCCGAAGCGGGAAGGGGCCTCTGCTTCCCGATGCCTCCGCTTATCCATACGATCTTTTCCCCCTCTCCTCAATTTTTCCCATTGTCATCATCTCCATGTTGCAGTTGTGAAGGGGGATCCTCCTTCCCAGGGCCTTTTTGGCACCAAACTTCAGGAAAAGAGGAATTTTTCTTATTTTCTAAATTATTTTCTCCTGGAACGAGTTGCAAACAGCTCTCAATGCCCTTTTCTTTTGTCCCTTTTTTTATTCCCATGGCCAAATGGAGCTGCCCTCCATGACAGGAGCTAAAGGAAAAAAGAGGGAAAAAGGCATAAAAATCCCTTGCATTCCAGATAGGGACCAAGATTTGGGAATAGGGGGTGATTTCCTCCCTTTCAGCATAACATGCAGTGATTTCCCTCTCCCACATGCTCAGTGCTGAGTCCACCATGTATATATACATATAAATACATACATATATGGCACTTAATTTATGGAGAAAAGATGTTTTGCCACCAAAACTCTGCATTTATGCCAAAATTCTGCTTTTGGGCACATACAACCCTGTGGAGCCCTTGGAGCAGGTACCTTGCATGCTACCCAGACTGAAAAACTCCACAAATCTCCCCAAAACAATGCTAACAAATCCCTATTCCTGCCTAGCTCCCTTGCCTTGGAGATGCTCCAAGACGGATGCTGCATCCTGCTGCATCCCGGCTGCAGCATGGAGACGATGTTCCTCTCCGCGCGGATATTAATTCCCCAATTGAATTAAATAACGAGCTTCCCTGGCGGTGCCTGACTCTCCCTTGCACTAATTAGCAGCGACTTCGCTCCCTTATTAAGAGCTGCCCCTAATAAAGAGACTCCTGGGGCCTCCGGGCAGGGATGGGGATGCTTGTCATGCTGGGGGTGCTGAAGCAGGAATATCCCCCGGGATTTAAGGGAATTCAACCGCTTTCCCCCCACCCCAGAAAACCTAGGGGGCAGGGGCTGATTGCATTTATTTTTTCTTATTTTATTCTGCATTTTCGGGGTTAGATGCATGGAAACTGTGTCTTTTTGGAGACTGCTTTAAGCCCTTTGAGTGTGCAAGGATGCTGTGCGTTTTTCCAAGCTGGAACTTGGAAATCTGTAGCTTGGAGGCTGGACCAGAAGGTCTGAGATGCTCCAGCCCCATGGAAGAAGACACCTCCAGAAATGCTCCATGTGCAGCCAGGCCCTTGTAATGCCAGGGCCTGATCCCAATCCAATTTGTCACCCAAGGAGGCAGATCCCCATCACCTCAATTGCCACTGGGGACCCAAGACCCATCCCTGGGAGCATTTCCATACGGATGCTCATCCCGAGCTGTCCATAGGATGGAGGGATGTTCCACTAGTGTTGGGTGTCTGGTTGCTCACCCCATTCCCAGGAGGTCCCCAGTCTCCTGCCAACCTCATTGGGAAAAGCAGAGCAGCTCCAGGAATTGATTTGCCAAGTCCCGTAAACTAAGGATCCTGTCCGGGAATGGTCCCCGCTGAGGGAGATGCTCTCCCCATTCCCACCAGCCTGGAGGACAAGCTCTTCTCGGCTAACCTGTAGGCATCTACGGTAAAGGGAGATGGATCCTGACCCAAATGCCAAGGGACTGGAAGTAAATTAAGGCTCCATTGACTGAGGAGCACTTTGGTTCGTACCAGAGTGCACTTTGCATGCATTTTGCATGCACTTCAAATGCGCTTTAATGCACTTGAGGCTCAAACCCTTCCTTAACTCAGATTGGCCTTCCTGAGCGTTGCCTTGTAGACAAGTCCCCTGCGTTGGACCCAATCCACAACCTGTTGAAGGTGGGAGAAGAGTCATTGGGTTGCGTTAATCTCATGGTCCGCGTCTAAAAATGCTGTCTCTGATCTTGTCTCCTTCTCCTGGCCTTGGAGAGAGGTGGGTTCTCCATGTTCTTCCTTGGAAGAGGTGTGTGAAACAGGAGGCAGGAGCCACCTCAAGACCGGACCGTCCTTTTCCATTCACTCTTGTTGTGGACATTTTCTGAGCATTTAAATCAGCAAAACCCTCTTCAACATCATTCCCTACTTGCAGCTATCTGCCATGGCAAGGTGTTCCACCATTGGCACGTTCCCACCTGACAGGAGACCATTTTTTTCCCGACATTGTCCTATCAGCTTGCCCTGTATCGATCCATTGCCAATTGGCCGTTCCGCAAGAGAAGGTGGCAGCCATAGGATTAGTCATAAAAACACCAGCAGACCCTAGAAGGACAAAGTCAAGGGGAGATGCTCACCCCTACGATGGAGCACTGTTGCCAAGCTGCTTCTGTAAAGAAGCGAGGCTGTTTTGGGGCTGTTTGGGGGCTGTTTTTTGTTACCTCCAAGGTCCCATGCAGGTGGTAGGATGTGTGTGCACAACTGCATCAACGCAGGGATTTTGACCTATTCCTTCACTCCCGCCTTGCATGAACAGGCTGAGAGGGAGCAATGGATCCTCCTTGCACCTGATTTTGTTTTGATTTTATGTAATTCATTTGTTTTCATCTCTGTAACATCAGTCTTTCAATAGAATCATCTCAGTTTTGGAGCTTCATGTCCAGACTCTTCTGTGTGATCAATGGCAACTCTTCTGTACGATCCACGGAGCGAGACCAGCGCCTTCAGGGTTTAAGGAAGGGCTCAAATCATCGATTCATTGCAAATCCCATGGGAATCCATTACTGCGAGTCAGAAATGTTCAAATCAGTGTCCCAAATACGTGTCCTCCTCCAGATCTGCTCCCCAGATTCTGTTGAGTGGGTAGGGACCAACCACCTGGCCAAACCTAGGCCAGTCAAGTCGGGGAAGCCAGAGGCTGCTTTTCCTCCAGGAAAGCAGCCAAATCCAGGCTCGGCATTCCCAGGAAGGCTGAGGCAGTTCTTGGAGAAGCTCCATATGGAGGATGGGTAGCGGGGAGCTGGAGGGCTGTAAATCCTTTCCGCAGCGCGATGCGTTTGCCGAGCAGGCAAGCCCGGCAGCACGGAGACATATCTATATGGGGACATTCATCAACATTAATCCAAATCATCTCTTAAAGTGGATTAGTTAGAAGCACATGAGGCCCCTTTCTGGACACTTACTCAAAATTAGAGTTGGTTTAATCCAGTTTAGTTTAATTCGCAAAGCTAAACCGAATTAAGGCTGGCTGAATGTTGAATGAGAAGCTTCCGTGCTCAGCTTTAATGCAATTTAACTCGCCCGCTTTAAATTCACACCTTTCGGTGATCTATGCGCCACGGGGGAAGCCGCTTGGCAGGTCACCGCAAGGTAAAAATTACAGCGTGTCTCCTCGCTCCACGAATCCCCCCTTTGCTCCGCCGGAGCCATCTGCTCGGCTGCCCGGGTGAGTTGTGGCCGCATGGAGAGGTCTTCCATAACACGGCGAGACGCGGGAGCGGGCGATGCGCAAGGACGGCGCCGTGAGCGATGCGGCTCCGGGCACCTGGGAAAGCTCCCTGGGAACATCTGCGCCTGATGGTCCTCCAGACTGTCAACGCACCCCATGGGTCCTCAAGGGGAGAGGGTCCTACGGGTGATAGATGTGTTGGTCCGAAGGGGTTTGAATCTGCCAAGGAGAGGGATGTACAGCCTTTGGGGTGGATTTTCCAGCCCGGCAAAGCTGGGAGGTGTCTGGAGAGGCTGGAGTCAAACTGGGGTTGGTGGGATGGCTGGTGATGGGCACCGTGACAGAGGGTGTGAATTACAGAATTACTCAGGCACTGTTTCCATGAGGTCACTGCCTCGTGGACCCTGGTGTCACCCTTCTTCACCACGTCATTTCACCACCCTCGTTTGCACCGCGAGTCCCCGCGCATTCTCCCGGGGTTGTCAAAACACGGAGCGAACTGGAACGAGAAGACCCTTCCCAGCCCCCTTGGCCACTGCAGCCGGTGTCACACGCAGCCACCCACCCACAGATGTGGCCACGAGCACGGGCAGCTCCGGATGCCGCGAGCAGGATGGGACCCTCCAACCCCCCAAGGAGACGCTATCTCAGGCTGAGATCACCCTGGAATTTGGCAATCGATGACCCCACCAGATTGGGCACCGAGAGAGGAAATGCCTCCGTGAAGCCTTTGTGGAGGTTTCTTGTCTTCTCTTTATTAATCACGGAAAGGAAAACAGGTCCTTTCCCCTCCCATAAATCTTGCGGCTCTGTTTGCAAAGCCCTTAGCTCGCGCCGCGTCCCTGCTCTGCTCCTTGGGAATGGAGAAGGAGGGGAGGGAAAACCCATCCTTCCCGCCGAGCTCATGCGGGGTGTTAAACACATGCTTAAAAGTTATGCAAATGTTTCCGTGCTTCATCAAGCCCGGGCATTAAAACCATAAGATTTGCTTTAAATTCCTGCAGCGAATTACCTGGTGCCCCTGGAGGCTCCTTGCCTCCTTGGTTTGGAGGATTTAGAGATGCTTCAGCTACAGGAGGGGAAACTTCATCTTTTTGGGGAAAACTGAGGCTCCTGCCCTTCCTCCCTTGGGTCTCAGCAGGATCTGGCACCTCTGTCACAAGGTTCCCGAGAACTTACCAGGAACCCCAAAGTATGGAATTTAGGATGAGTTATCAGCATGTTAAAATTAATCTAACCTAGGAGCCAACTCAACATCTCCACTCGCTTTGATGGACCATCCTTAGGACCCATCCTTGGGTTTCATGGAAACGCTACCGTCTCTGGTAAAATCTCCATCTTTTCATTGCCGGTGGTGGAGATACAAGGTCCTCGCTGGACTCAGAGGCTGCCCAAGGGTTTCTGAGCACCTCATTGCCTTTCCTTATACCACACACGACCAATCTCCATCCATTCAAGACCAAAAGACACAGAGGAAGGTCTGGGACGTGGAATCAAGTCTGTAGCTGCACAGCACCTTGCACAACCCAAGATACCCTCCAAATAAGGGCAAAATATTATTACTGTCCTCACTTCTCCTGAATGTCTCGTTTCCATTAGCTGATGGACAGATATTGAAGCATCTCAGCAGAGGGATTTTAAATGGTTCTAATATGAACCACTCTCAAGGTAACCATTACTATCTCTTAAAAACATTTTATTACAAAGGCAAATGTATGTTTTAGCAATGCTCAGATGGCTACTTAACGTCATGTTTATCCCGGGCCAGACGCTTCTCAAAGTGAATGAGACTTTAAGATCCACGTTCCTGCTCTGTTTAATGGACTTAAAGTTGTTTAAATCATCAGCTTCCGTGGAAACGTTTCACTTAAAACGGGGCAGCCTGCTTTTCTCCATTAAAGGTTCATCCGTCATAAGTGGGGAGTGAGTCTTTACGGAAAATCCCGATGGAGAGCAAAAATGTCCACGCTTGGTCACAGCTGTGATTTGGCCATTTTCACGCAATAAAGGGCCACTCGTTGACAGGACATGGCCTCAAAATCTGCCAAGAGGCAACAACGGGAGTCATTGTGTCCCCATGCATGACCCCATCTACTTGGCTGGGATGGGGTCTTCTTTTCTTGGGAAGGGAGCTCTCTGGACCAGGGTGTCCAAGACACGTGGTTAATTCCTTGGCCCTTCTCCTTCTCTATGGCCCCTCTTTAGAGCTGGACACACCGACCACCAACCCAGGTCTCCCCATCTCCGTCCCAAGACACCCCTCCTTAATGGGGACATTGATGAGCGGCATTGATGGAGGATGGGTTGGTGGGACAACCACTGGTGGGTGCCACCATGGAGAAGGACCATGCTCACCATGGAGAAGAGCCGGGCAAAGCCGGGCAGCGCTGCAGAGCCAACAGCAGATCCAGCTCCTGTTTTGCAGAAGCGACCGGTTTTCGCACCGGCTTTTGGTGACTTTGTATTCTCCTTGCAATATTCATGCGTGCGCAGGACAAATGTAAATACATCCCGGCTGTCCCTCTGTGATTCATGCTTCGGCATCCGATCCCACGTGCTTCCCCCCGTACGCAATAAATCTTCGCGCGGCAGCTCCACCTGAATTGCTCTTTGTGTGTTTCTCACGTGCAGGAGGGGAACCGCATCTCTGTGGCAACGGCAGAGCATCGCTGGGATGTTTCCAGTCATGTCCTCGCTGGGAATGCAGACCTCACTGGGCTGGATCGGGTCTCCTCCCAGCTTGTCCGGCATACCCAATGCAGGAGGTTCAGGAAAAAGCTCTTTCCAGGAACTCTGTGCAATCCGGCTGTCCCCACCTTGGGTGTTAGATGTGGTTAGGGCTGTGTTGGAGCATCATCAGATGTCACCATCCCTTTGCCATCAGCCTGACCGTTGTCTGGAGTCATCTTGGTGATCCAGAAGATGACGTCCCACTTCAGCAGCTTCCCGGCCTCTCCCAAAAGTTAGTGGAAAGGGTTAGAGCATCCAGAGCTCGACTCCTTTCACCGGAGACTGGTGGCTAAGGTTGACCCGGTGCATCATCCTTGGGAATCCCAATCACATTGAGAAGAGCAAAGCTCTGAACGCAGGTGAGATTCATCTCACATCACTGGGACCACTGAGGAGCCAAGTTTGGGCCTAAAAATGGTCCTCAGGCCTTGCTTGGCTGCCAGGGGTAGCATTTGGGCCTGGTTTAGCTCATCCTTGGGTGGCCATAGGAGAAGAGAGGGTTGACTTGCTGCCTGGAGGCAGCGATCTCTTGGCACAAGGGTTGACGTCCTCCCGTCCAGAGGGCAGAGAGGTGAGAAAAGCCCCCTGGGAGCTACCCCGTTCTCCCCAAAGCACTGGGGCAGGTTTTCCATACGGCTTGTGTAGACCTTGGAGATACTCACAAGCCACCTGGACATGGTGCTGGGCAACCTGCTCTAGGGGCCCTGCTTGAGCAGGGTGGATGGACCAGATGTTCTCCAGAAAGATCTTCCAAACTCAACCACTCTGCAAAGACAAGAGGACAGCCAGGGATAGGGGGGCTCAAGTGCAGCAAGGGGACCAGATGTTCTCCAGAAAGATCCTCCAAACTCAACCATTTTGCAAAGACAAGGGGACAGCCAGGGATAGGGGGCTCAAGTGCAGCAAGGGGACCAGATGTTCTCCAGAAAGATCGTCCAAACTCAACCACTCCGCAAAGACAAGGGGACAGCCAGGGGTAAGGAGGAGTGTGACCACAGCAAGGGGCCTCCTTGGCCCCTTGGACCTTGGCTCCGATGGGTGGATCAAGTTGCCGCCCCTCGGCCGAGCGCTCCGCTCCCGCCACGACTTGGCCGGCCTCGCACCGGGCTCCCCGGAGACCTGTCCGCTCCCTGACACGGGCTGTTTCACATACCACAACTTTCCCTCTAATTCGACGAGATAACGCGGAGCGAGGGCGGGATGGAAAACGCTCCAGCTGGATGGGGCTGAGATCACAGTTCAGGCCAGATTCCAGCAGGAGGTTATTTTTTCCCCCCTAACTCGCCCAAATCCTGAAGAAAAGATGCAAAACACTCAAGTACATCCAGGGAGAGCAAGAAAGAGTGGAGACGATGCCAGCGCCCGGCACGGAGCCTTCCACATCTCCCATTAGATCTGCGGAATTAAAACCCGACGAGTGGGCGCCGAAAATTCACTGGCTAATAACAGAAGTAAAAAGTTGTTAATCAGGCATGTGACCCTATAAAATAAAGGGAATAATTGAAAAGATATCTAATTTATCTATTGAATGCCTCCAACGCTCTCTTTATCACTTAGATGGACAGAATATAATTGGTACGGTGAAAGCCATCAATCTTAGGAAGTGGGCTTTCTGTACAAGATACAACTATTACTGTCATATTATGACACCATAATATCAAGATCAATGACATTTTAAATGCACTCCAGTTATGGGCAATTGGTGACAATAAAAACAGTGACAAATTGATGAAACAAGCGCCAAATGATCTGGTGTCTAAAATAAACCATAAATAATCTCCTTAAAAAATATATATCCGCCAAAGTCCCCATCGTTGGGGACGGGGGACACACGACTCCTTCGACTGATCAATTTAGCTGGAGCGCGTTTCCAAGGACTGAATTATCCGATGGGCCGCGATTTTCTTGAAGGGGCAACTTTCCTGCTTGATTTAGGGGTCGTTCCCGTGCAGTTTAATAATGTTATCGTTAGCATAATTGTTGCCATAAAAAGCAAGGTTATCATTTAGAAACACGAGCTCCTCTCTGCTGAAGAGTCAACATGATTACAGGGTAAACACCGATGGATTTTTTAAATATTATGGCATGAGGCTGGCGCTATTCCCTAGTGGTGTCCGTGGCCCTTAAATAAAAATAATAACAGCAGCAGCAATAAGGGTTGGATCTTTATAGAGCTCTGCGCTTGCAAACTTGGCCGAGCTCCTGGAGTTGCATCTTCTTGCTGTTAATGGAACAGGGAAACTGGGAGGGAAGAGGGTCCCCCTTTGGCCCTCACTTTGTTTGCTGGTCTTGGGGGCCAAATGAGCTGAAATCCTGGGTTCTTCCCCCAAAATAGGCTGCAAAATCCCTTTGGCAGCAGCCGTCTGCGTCCTGGGACCCATCCCAGCTGTGGGTGGTTGGAAAACCCAATCCCGATCCCTTCATAAGCCGACTGCTGCCCATTGGGAATAACAGAGCCCTGAGGATGACTGTGGGAAGAAAGAGTATATCCTATAGGCATGGATCCTATAGGAACAGATAGTATAGGAAGAGTTCCCATTGCAATGGATCTAATAGGAACAGATCTTATAGGAACAGATCCCACAGAACGGATCGTATAGGAACAGGCAGAATAGGAAGAGATCCCATAGGCATGGATCTTTGGGAATGGATCCTATATTGCTGATGTGCCTTCGAGGCCTCTCCTGCTCCATCTTCTCGATGAATAGGAAACCCAAAGGAAAGCTGAGAAGCGCTGAGGTCCTCAGGGACTTCCAGCTCCAGCTCCTTTCCCAAAATGAGCCCTTCTGAGGTCACTTGGAGCCGGCAGAACGTCTATGCAGCACCCGACCAATTTGAGGACCAAGATAGGGGCCCTTGAGAAGATCGTGGGTGACTCCATGGGGTGACTCCATGGGAGGCCCATCTGTTGCATATGGACATTCCTCCAAGGGGAGAACTCAGCACCTGGAGCTCTGGTTCTTTCTCTGGAGGCTCCAGCCTGACTCTTGGACACGGAGGATCCCGAATTTCCTCTCTGAACATTTCCCCCTCTGGTTGTTCAAGGTGGACACGAGGAGGAGAAGCCACCACGATCACCAACGTGGGAACAGGAATTCCCGCTCACAGACCTCCCCATTTCAGGATGCCAGGACAGGGCTCCCTGTCGCTGCCAGGTCGGGCTGGGAATTTGCTGCTCTGGCAGTTTTTGAGGGAGATTCCGAGATGTTGAACTCACCAGGGAGCTCTGGGGGTTTAGTCACACATTTGGATGCCTCAATTTGGCCTTGGAGCTGGGGAGCTGAACTGGGAGGGAGCCAGGGAACAAGTCGGCATCTCCTGGGTCTGGACCATCTCGGAAAATGATGTCCAAGGGCTGGCCAAGAGCTGCCCTGGAAAAAAAGAAAGGCAAAAACAGGGAAGAAAAGAAAGAAAAGGGGCCAGCGCAACATTCGCAACCCGTCGCCGACATGTCGGGTCCTCCCACATCACAGCGTTGGCTCCCATCCCGGAGAAGCCACACTTCCATCCCGGAGCGGGATGGGTGGAAGGTCCCCGGGTCCCACGACCCGGGGCTGCAAGAAAGGGGCCGTTCCTGCCCCAGCGCTGAGTCACGGAATGAGGAACAGCTGAGGACACGGGAGGAAAGAGCACGGAGAGCTGGAGCGCCGGGACCTCGAGGGGAGGAGGGAGAGGAGGGGAGGAAGGACGGGAGAGGGTGGAGAAAGGGCCAGATGGGGAGAGAAGGGGGGGGAAAAGGGGAGAGAGAGAGAAAAGGAGGAAAAAAGGGGTAGAAATTGAGAGGGAGGGAGAGAGGGAGGGAGGGAGGGAGGGAGGGAGGGAGGGAGGGAGGGAGGAAGGAAGGAAGGAAGGAAGGAAGGAAGGAAGGAAGGAAGGAAGGAAGGAAGGAAGGAAGGAAGGAAGGAAGGAAGGAAGGAAGGAAGGAAGGAAGGAAGGAAGGAAGGAAGGAAGGAAGGAAGGAAGGAAGGAAGGAAGGAAGGAAGGAAGGAAGGAAGGAAGGAAGGAAGGAAGGAAGGAAGGAAGGAAGGAAGGAAGGAAGGAAGGAAGGAAGGAACCTTCCCATGGCCCGATATTGCCCGTCAGGGACAGTTTGGGACCAGGGAGGATTTAATTGCAGCCTCTGCTGCAGCTTCATCTCCTCCAAAGCCTCTCAGACCCTCCCACCCAACAGCCATGACCACCCCATGGTGACCCATGGGGTGGGAATTCATCTGCAAAGCAACCCCCTGAATGGAGACGTCCCCACCAACACCAAGGCCAGCACCACCCAAGATGCCATCGGTACCCCCGTCTGACCCCCATTGGTGTCTCACATACGCCAGCTTGGTGGTCCGAAGCCATGGGACATCTCCAATGGTGCTGGACACCCACGGAGCCTACAGTGTTGGCCATTGGCTCCAAGAGGAGCTTGGCACCTATGTGGGCATCTCCAGACCCCGTGCCCAAGGCGTCAGTCTGGAGACCTCCGCAAAGGAAGGTCCGCAAGGACCTCCACAAAGGCTTGGCCAATGGAGGAGGAAGCACTGCAGGACCCCAGCAGTTGGGTGGCCAGGGAAGAAAGAGGCTATTTCACTATTTTCCTCCCCCAAAAGTCTCTTTTTTCTCCTGCTGCATCCAAAAAAGGTCAAGGCTCCTGCAGGAGACATGTCCTTCAGCTCCCTCCACCCTGCTGAGCCCTGACACGGCCTCGTCCCCAAGGCTTGTTGGGACAGGACAATTGCCACATCTTGGGGACACGACCCTGCAGAGTCAGACCAGTGTTCTCCCTTCAAAATAATAATAATAATAAAAAAAAATATGGAGAAAACCCAAGAAAAGGGAGTCACCGGGTTGCAAACACGACTCTGGAAATGAAGCCTGGTGGGACATGACCCAAGTGAGGAACCTCCCAGCTGCGGGGCCTGGAGCAGAGGAACGAACCCGTTCTGCTTGGCCTTGAACTTGGTCCTCGTGTTTTATATTTGATAATAGGCTAAAAAAAAAAGGCAAAGAAAACCAACAATGCCATGAAAAAACACCCAGAAATGGAAACCACTCCAAGGTTTCAACAAATGAGGTATCTCTGGAGGCTTCCGAGGACCTTCTCCCCCATCCTCACCATTCTGCCCCTGTCCTCCCTGCTGCCCCCAAAAAGCAACTGTTTCCCTATGGGATGTCCCTGCAAGGTCCCAATCCATGGGACACACAGGCTGCCCATTTTGGGGGGAAATCAGCTTATTTGGGGACCAAGCGGAGCAAAGTTGGAGCTTGACAGGGCTAAAACAGGGGCAGCTTCAGGACGATGCAGATTTTCCCACCACGTGGGCTCAGATCCAGTTCCCAGGAAACAGCCTGTTTTATTCACCAGGTCCCAAATAAAACAACTTTTGTCTCGATGAAACGATACCCGGGTAAATACATGAATAGGCGGTAATTAAAAAAACCCAACAACTCCTGGGCAATCATTTAGTGAACACGGGTGCCCCTTTGGGGCCCTTGGGCGTCTCTCCACGCATCGCTGGGGTTTTACGGGCGCATCCGGGCGCACCGGCGCTGCCGGATTCCCATTTCTAATCCCATTCCGAGCCGCTTCGCGGGCTCCGTCCGGCAAGGGGGGAAATTGCGGCGAGGAGAGAGCCGTAAAAGAGCGAGGACGCGGCAGCAGCTAATGGAAACCATAAAGCTGCTCCCTCTCTTCACGCTGGCTGATGTTAATATGACGGGTGATAAGACGGCGGTACTTTTATATATATATTTATATATATATATTTTTTCCTTGCTTCTGGTTTGCAATTTGCTTTCTGTCTCCTGGCAGATGCCGGCCCGGAGCAATGGTCCGTGTGATGACACTTATGCTCCGATGTCCTCTCCTCCTCCGTCCTCGCTTGGCAGATGCACAAGGGTCCCTAGGGAGGTGGCCACGCGTGTGGCACCCCGGGGTGCCTGTGGGATAGTGGGACACGACCCGGGACCTCCCGGGACCCTCTCCATCCATTGGGGTCCTCACCGGGGGCTGCTGTTCCCGGGGGGCTGCACAAGGAGCCGACGGTTCCTGCTCTTCCTCATCCTCTTCCTCCAGCTGATGGGGGTTGATGGAGGAAGCCCCTCAGGGGGCTGAGCTGCCCCGGTTTGATGTATCCCTCCCTCCAACCTTCCAATCATCCCTCCATCCATCCCTTTCTTCATCCATCCATCCCCTCCTCCCTCCGTCCTTCCCTCTCTCCCCCTCTTCATCCTTCCCACCATTCCTCCCTCCCTTCATCTCTCCATCCATCCTTCCCACCATCCCTCCCTCCATCCAGTCATCCCTCCCTTCCTCCCTCCCTCCATCCTTCCACCCAACCATCCATCCATCCCTCCCTCCATTCATCCAACCATCCCTCCAACCTTCCATCTCTCCAAACATGCCTCCTTTCCTCCATCTATTCCTGCATCCCTCCCTCCATTCATCCCTCCATCCTTCCATCCACCTCTCCACCTCTCCCTCCATCCATCCATCCCTCCCTCCATCCATCCATCCATCCCTCCATCCTTCCATCCACCTCTCCCTCCCTCCATCCCTCCATCCATCCATCCATCCCTCCATCCTTCCATCCACCTCTCCCTCCCTCCATCCATCCCTCCATCCATCCATCCATCCCTCCCTCCATCCATCCATCCCTCCATCCTTCCATCCACCTCTCCCTCCATCCATCCCTCCCTCCATCCATCCCTCCATCCATCCCTCCATCCCTCCATCCCTCCCTCCATCCCCATCACCACCACACCCGACCATACCATGGAAAACCCAATTCCCGCTGCCGACAGCCGTGGAATTCCGCTCCCGCCCCTGCGCGCAGCCCCCGGCTCTCCCGATTCCCGGCTCTCCCGGAGCGTCGCTCCTCCCGCGGGAAGCAGGACATAAATCCCGAGGTCGCGGCTCGCGCCCGTTAACAAGCTCGGAGGCGACGGCCGGGCATTTTTTATAAGACTTTTGCAGATAAATGGGCTGCCCGCGGCCATAAATACGCCGAGCCGCGGCCCGCCGGCGCCGGCATCCGAGGATTTTTCCCATCGGCTGCAAAACACTCCTGCTTGGAAGCTGATGTTTGCCCGGAGATGTCGCTTGGACCCAAAATGTTGCCCCAAAACCGTGATGCGTCGCGGCTTGACGGCATCGCTCCGGGGTGGTACCCGCCGGGATGCTGCTGTTGGAAAGGCCTGGGATGCGTTTGGGCATTTCCTTTGGAAAATGAGGGAAAACCAAAGATACCTGGGGGAAATGAGGGAAGGAGGGATATGCGCAGGGAGCCCTTTGGACCCTTTTGCTGCAAAGATGATGGGAGAGGCAAATATGATAATTACATAATAAATAAATATATGATAAATAAGCGGGGATTTTCCCTCCCTTTCCCAATTAGGGGATTCTGTGTATCCATCATGGCTTGGGCAGACGCACGGACACTCGGATGCTCAGGCCTCTTACAAGGGTGAAATCCTCGGAAACGAGGAAAAAAAGGCAGTTTTGGAAAGGGGGGCCTCATGCTCTGCAGTTCTCCAAATCTCCATGATGCTCCCGGCTTTTTCTTCCCATTTTATTTATATTTCTTGTTAGAAAGAAAAAAGGTGGCTGAAAAAAGTCCTTAAAATCCCATCTTTTCACAGGGAAAAAAAAAATCCATCAGTGGTTGGTGACTTGTTTAGGGCTCATTAGCGGATGGGAAGGGCGAGGAGGAGGATGCAGCAGGGAGGAATCACGGAATCCCTGGGAGAACCGTTTCAGGCGGAGGAACAGGCGGCCGAGAGCTGTTCTGGGGGTTGTGCGGGGCGGATACACCCGCCCGGAGACCCCTTCGTCGAGGATGACTTAGGATTAACGACATCATGGAGCTTTCTGCCCCCAATTCCCGGTGATGCTGGAAAAATGTCCTTTAGTGGGGAATACAAGCGCTTTGGGGCAGATTGGTGCAAAAAAAAGCAAGTATCTGGGGGGAAAAAACCTCTTTTTGCCTTTTTTTTCTGCAAAGGTCTCTGCTGAGCATGTTTCCATATGGATTTTGCAGATTTTCCCTGTTTTAGGAGTGTTTTAATGGGGGGGCATCATGGATAGACTCCCAAGTGCTGCTTTTTTGTGTCTGGAAACAGGCTTGGAGGCTGAACCAGGAATGAGGCAGGGAGGGAAAAAAGGGGAATTTGGGAGGAAAAAAAACCACAAATTCTGCAGCAGCACAATGAAAAAATGGTGAAAAAAGCAGAAATAAAAGGGGAAAAAATAGAAGCCAAGAGGGTTTTTCTTTGCCGAGTGCCCTTTTAATAACCGCACATGGAAGCGAGTTAGTTGAATGCCAATTAACTTGGAGCTGCTCCTTATTAATAGCGGGATGGATTAATATCTGGCGGAAGCCGGACGCCGGTCGCCGCTGGAGCAGGATTTTTTCCTGCTTTTTGTTTTTCCTTCCTTGGCAGCCCCAAATTGAGCTGGAAAAGGGTTTTTTGGGGGCAAAGGTGGGTTTGGAGGGGGAAGAGGGAGAGGGGAAAAGAGGGAAAAAGGGAAGGGGAAAAGAGAAAAAGAAAAGGGAGAAAGAGAAAAGGCGAGAGCAGATGGGATGTATGGGGTGCATATAGACACGTGTATGGTCCTGCTCCTATAGATGTGTGTGCAGATGGGATGTATGGGGTGCATATAGACACGTATATAGTCCTGCTCCTGTAGAGATGTGTGCAGATGGGGTGTATGGGGTGCATATAGACCCAAGTACAGTCTTGTTCCTATAGCTGCGCATTCAGAGCAGAGTGTATGGGTACATATAGACACGTATACGGTCCTGTTCACATGCCCACAGACAGGGTATATAGGACACATATAGACATGTGTACAGTCCTATTCCTTCAACCATGCATGCGGATGGGAAGCACCAGGTCCATATAGACACCTATATAGTGACCCACACGCTATAGACACCTATATAGTGACGCACATGTCTCTGGGTGCACATAGGTGCATATATTGTTGTGCTACAACAACAGGCAGAGCAATGCATATAGGGTTCATATAGACGCATATGTAACGACACCCACAGATGCGTGAGCAGCTCATATAGAATTATATATGGTCCTATTGCTATAATAACACATCCAAAGCAAGGTATCCATGGCACATACAGATATCTATATAGTCCTGTAGCTAGCAATGTATAGAGCTGGCTAAGAGCCTTACATATAGACATATATACAGTCCCACTGCTAATGATGGGTGTAGAGGGTGCATATAGACAACATACAGTCAGTGCAGTGGCTTGTATAGGTCCCATACGTATCTGCCCTGGGCGAGCTGCACATAGGGTTATATCCAGCTGCTTTGCTATATACAGGACAGTCTATAGGGCTGCTCTGTACATTCCTGCTGCTCTATAGGGTGATAATAAGAGAGAAGGGGGGTGCTTATACATTTTGGGGGGAGAACAGGTGCGTTTTGCACCCACAAATGGTCATTATGGGCCAGAAATTGGGGGGAAAGAAAGGGCATTTCCCCCCAAAATGGTACTAGGAGGCAGCGTTTTCTTTCAGGATGGAAAAAATGCAAAAAAAGGAATGGGGAAAAAAGGGAAAATATTGATAAATTGGGGAAATCCTGCAAATACGGATGCACCTGGGCCAATCCCCGATGCTCTGGCCCCATGGGCACAAATTCACCATTTTGGGGGGGAAAAGCAGGAAAATCTGCTCCAAAAAAAAAATCCATAGGGCCCCTCCTCTTCCTTCCCCCCCGCCCTTTTGACCTCGGCCGTGTCCCCCTGGCCGGGCCTGACCCGGTCACCGTGTCCCCCCCGCCCGTGTCCCCAGCCCCGGCCGCCATCGGGCCCCGGCACCGGTGGCACTTTGACAAATGACACCCGGAGCCCGGGAGCTGCCGAGCGGCTCGCGGCCGCCGCGCCGATCCATCATCGGCGACGCCGGAGCGCAGGAATCCAGATGACTTCATTATTCCCATATATATATACATAAAAACATATATATATTTTAACTATATATATATAATGGGGGAAAATAACAAAGAAGTGGGGAAAAATAATGAATAAAGGATGGAGAAGGCCGGTGCTTCCATGGAGAATGGCTGGATGCTGCTGGGTGCAATGGAGGTGGTGCCCGGTTTTCCCGGCGGCTCTTCCCGCTTTTCCCGCTGCCTCCGTAGCCGGCCCGGCCGCCTCATTTTTCTTTGTCCGGGGGTTTTTCCCCCCGTCTTTGTTCCCGGGCTTTGTCTCCCGCCAGCTGCGTCACTTGTCCCCGCTGTCCTTTGGGGTCCCCCCTCGTCCCTATTTTGCTGCTTTTCCCCATGGGGACCGTCCGGATCTGAATCCCCTTTCCCAAGTTAAGGGGGTGCCCAAAAGACCCCTCGCTTTGAGCTGGAGTGAAATGAACGGGTTGTGGATTCAGCCCTGGGATGCAAAACCGCGATCTATCCCCCAAAATGGGTTAAAAAACCCTAAAATCCATCCCACTGCTTTGCCCAAGGCAAAAATAAACCCCTCTTTTGCCACCACTTTGCAAATAAATCTGGGTGAAGTGGACGGAAAAACCAGAACCTGTTCCCGAATTCCCCAGCTCAGGAATTTCCATGTTGCTTCTGTCTTTTAGCAGCATTTTGTAGAGGAACAGCTGGATTTTTTTCCAGATTTTTTTTATGGAGAAAATAAAATAAAATAAAAAAGCTTCGGAATGCAAAAGCGGAACCTTGGATGTGCCACCCTCGTGTCCCCCTGCTCCAAATGCCACCAGCGCTCCCGGTTTGCAAACGCTCCGGCCCATCCGAGCGCTTCGTGTTGCTCTGGATAAAAGAAGAAGACAGGGAAAAAAGAAAAGGGTAAAAAAAAAAAAAAAAGGGAAGTTAACACAAAAATCCCTCTCTCGGCCTCATTTGCAAATAGGCAGCGGGGGAGATTTATGGGTGCCGATTGCTCCGATAAATCAAGGGCGCCTTTTTTCCCTGGACCAGGCCGAAATGCAAACACCTGCACGCCGGGATTTGTTTTGCAAAGGGGAAAAACAGGTGCTGGTGTCGCCGGGTTCCCGAAATGGGTCGGATCGCCGGGATCTGCCGGGATCTGCTGGGATTGGCCTGGTTTCCGTGTGTTATTGCACCGCTTGCATGCGTGTGTGAGCTTGTGCAGGGGTTGCACACACGTGGGAGGGTGTGTGTGCACATGTGAGCTCATGCAAGGCTTGCATGCACAAGTGAGCACGTGTGCAAGGCTTGCACGCGCACGTGAGCCCGTGCAGAGCTTGCATGCAAGGGGGAGGCCTTGCAGATCTTGCACGTGAACCTGTGCAAGGCTTGCACATATCTGCAAGCCTGCACGCATATGTGTGATTGTGCAGGGCTTGCACACGCGTGTGAGCTCGTGCCCAGCTTGTCTTCCCTGTGCAAGCTCACACGCGTGTGCAAGCCCCGCACGAGCTCGCACTTGCTTGCAAGCCCTGCACAACTTCACACGCGTGTGCAAGCCCTGTGCAAGCTCACACTTGCACGCAAGTCGTGCATGTGCAAAGCCTGTGCAAGCTCACGCGTGTACATGCACCCTGCATGGCCGCACACTTGCATGCAAGCCCTGCACAAGCTCATGCAAGTGTGCAAGCCATGCACGACTCCATGCAAGCGTGCAAACCTTGCACGAGCCCCCCAGGCTCTTTTGCACGGGCCGATTTCCACATTGCACACAACAAATCAGCACGGAAGCAGTGGGGAATTGCACAGATTCCCATGCCATAAAAAAGCAGGATGCTCTTCTCTTTAAATCAACACTTCCCCCCCAATTTCTGCTTCCTCCCCTGCTCACTTGCTTTTCCATGGGAATTTCCCATTTCCCCAGGACTTCCCGGCATCGGCCTCTGTTTTACTTCTCTTTTCTCCCCTTTTTTCCCTTTCCGACCTGTGGAAAACACCAACAAAAACCCAATTTCATGCAAAGCAGCTGCAAAGCGGGGAGCGGGGGGGGGCAAGAAGAGATGTTTTTTATGGCAAAAGATGACATTTTTATTGTCTCTTGCATTGTGCTATTTTCCTTTTTTTATTACCCCAGCCCAGCTTTATTTTAGCTGGTAACAGAAGTGAAATTATTTTTCAAAGAGGGTTTTTTTATATATATATATATTATTATTTTCTTCTCCCCCCCCAATCTCCCCATCTCCGCACTTCCCTTTTAACACTCTATTAGGGAAATATTGCCTGGCAGCTGGGACGAGAACACTCAGAATACGGAGCGGGGAAAGGGGGAAGCAATAAAAAATAAAAGGATCCAATAAAGATTAATTATCTAATTAAGGGAGGCATAAAATAGAGGAATGGAGCAGTGCTGGGCCAAAAAATTCTGGGAGGGATTTGGATGCTGGAGCGCGGGGCTGCTCTGGAAATCCACGTGTGGAGCGGGATGGGAAGATGGGGAGAAATGGGAGGGAAAGAGAGGGGGATTTGGGATGGAAAATGAGGAATTGCGACCTGCTCCATCCCATCTGGCCCCATCCCAACCTGTCCCACCCCATCCAGTCCCATTCCGTCCTACCCCATCCCGTCCTGCCCCATTCCATCCTGCCCCATCCCATCTTGCTCCATCCCAACCTGCTCCATCCCTGTCCTGCCCCATCCTGTCCTGCCCCATCCCAACCAGCTCCATTCCAACCTGCTCCATCCCTGTCCTATCCTATCCCAACCTGCCCCATCCCTGTCCTGCCCATCCCAACCCGCCCCATCCCACCCTGCCCCATCCCAATCTGCTCCATCCCATCCTGCCCCATCCCAACCCTCCCATCCCAACCTCTCCATCCCTGTCCTGCCCTATCCCAACCCGCCCCATCCCATCCTACCCCATCCCAATCTGCTCCATCCCATCCCAACCCTCCCCATCCCAACCTCTCCATCCCTGTCCTGTCCTATCCCATCCTGCCCCATCCCAACCTACTCCATATCCCCATCCTGCCCCATCCCACCCTGCCCCATTCCAATCTACTCCATATCCCCATCCAGCCCCATCCCAACCTCCCCATCCCGGCCGATCCCTGTCGATCCCGGCCGCTCCCGGTGTCGCTCTTGGCAGCTCTCTGTCTCTCTCTAGTGGCTTCTCCCCGCAGAGCCGCCCGGGCGCCACCGTCCCCGTGTCCCCGTGTCCCTGTGTCCCCGTGTCCCCGCGTCCCCCCCCGGCTCCCGGCTCATCCCATCCCGCCGGTTCCTGCCCCCTTCCCGCCCCTTTTCCCGCAGGGATCTATAGGGGCCCTCCAGGACACGACGCCGCACCCGATATCGTATGGAATCTATAGGGTGCCATGCTGCACCCCATTGCATTGCATGGTGCCTCGGGCCCTGCAGCCACCTATAGGGTCCTATATGTGTCATGGGTGTCCTATAAGTGTCATGGGTGTCCTATATGTGTCATAGGTGCCCTATATGTGTCATGGGTGTCCTATAGGCTCCACGCTTAGTGTCTTTATGGTATAGGGAGGCAATAAGGGCCTATATGGCCCTTTGTCTTCCCCTAGTGGAAGCCAACGAGGACACGGAGTGGCCCCGGGACAGGGACAAGGACAATCCGTCCCCAGCATCCCGGTTTGGAGCATCCCGCTCCGGTCGCGTGGGGATTTCTCCCTCGCCCAGCGTATACATCCATACATCATATAGTATCCACATATATATGTTACAAATCGCCCGCTCCGAAGCTTTCCCAGGAAGCAAATCCCAGGAGTTTTTCCCACTGGCACCCAAGGGAAAGGAGAGGAGGAGGAAGAGGAAGGGCGAGGATGCCCATTTATTCCCAGGGGAATCCGGAGCCTTCATCCTCCTCTCCTCTGCTTTTTTTTGCCTTTTTTTTTTCTGGTTTTACTCCTTATTTAATAAAAACCCTCCCAAATCACCGCCGTAAGTCAAGGGCATAAATCCCAGAGCTGTTAGTTCATCATTCCGAACCGGATTGGGATGTATCGGCAGCTCCTCGGGATAAACACGGAGCTGTTGCAGATCTCGGGTCAAACAAATCCCCCCTCCATAGATCCAGGTTGGTTTTTGCCCCCTTTTTCCCCCTTTTCCCCATTTTTCAGCCGCGGGGGATGAGGATCCCGGCGTATCAAAGCGTGCCGGCGGGATCGGGTTTCCCAGGGCCCTTTCATCCCTGGCATGTTGTAAAGTCGTTTGCACATTCCAGCCTCCGGAGTGTCCGGAGGGAGCCGGGACGGGCGGCGCCGGCTGCTCCCGAGGGCGGCGGGAAGCGGAGCCTCAAATCCGGCATCCGAGTGGGATCCGGGTGCTCCTGGGGCCTGCGGGTGGCTCTGGAGTGGGGACGGATCCGTGGGGATCCCGTGGGAGAGATGCAGGGATGGGATGTGGGGCTGGGAGCTGGGGAGAGGATGGGTGGAAGACGGGAGATGGAGAAGGAAGATGGGAGATGAGGGAAATGGAGGAGATGGGAGAGACAGCAGATGGGATATGGGATACGGGAGATGGAAATGGGAAATGGAGATGGAAAAGGTGGGGGATGGAAAAGGTGGGAGATGGAAAAGGTGGGAGATGGAAAAGGTGGGAGATGAGAGATGGAAGAGCGAGGAGGAAGATGGCAGAGAGGGGAGGCGAAGGGACAGATCCCGGCCGGCACAGAAGGATCCGGCTCATCCCGGCTCCATCCCCCTGGATTCTCCTCGTCTCCCTCCCGGGGCCGTTGACGCTGTCCAGGCGCCGGAGCAGACGCCGCCGGTGGCTCCGGCATTCCCAAATCCATCTCCTGTGTTTACTCCCGGGAAGCCGCAGACCCGGCTCCCCGCTGTTTATCCGAGAACCAGATCCCTCCCGGGGCCCTAATTCCCCTCTCCCAGCTGTGCCAGGCCCGGCTGGCTCCGGAGCCGAATTCCAGGCTGCGGCCGGTTCAGCTTTCATGGAAAAATGCGCTCGTGTGTCCGTGCCGCGATTCCCACGGAAACCGGAGCGCCGCGGAGCCGGAGGCCCCCCCGGCCCCTCGCGTGTGGTCTCCGTCCCGCTCCCATGGGTTTCCCCCCGCCAAATCCCATCGCAGAAGCCAAAATGCCACAATTTCACCCCAAATTGGGTGTAATCCCCCGCTCCAGCCAAACCCAGCTTAGCCCAAAGAGAGGGATAAAGGGAATAAAAAAGTTTTTTTCCTGCACTCCCCAGAAATGTCCAGAAACACCTGGAAACATCCAGAAAAACCTGGAAACATCCAGAAATGCCTGAAAAAAAACAGAAATGCCTGGAAAAACCCAGAAATGCCCCCAAAATGATTTTTTCCCTTCTCATATCAGGGTTTCCCTCCATCTATGGATGTCCATCATCCATATATCGATTGATCTATTGATCTATTGGTTGTATTTATTTATCTGTCCAGTTATCCATCCATCCATCTACTGATCTATTGGTCTTCTCTATCTACATATTCATGCATCCATCCACCCATCCATCCATCCAGGTATCCATCTATCCATTCCACCTATGTATCTATGGATTGATCTATGAAACTCTTGATCTTATCTACCTAGGTATCCTTCCTTCCTTCCTTCCTTCCTTCCTTCCTTCCTTCCTTCCTTCCTTCCTTCCTTCCTTCCTTCCTTCCTTCCTTCCTTCCTTCCTTCCTTCCTTCCTTCCTTCCTTCCTTCCTTCCTTCCTTCCTTCCTTCCTTCCTTCCTTCCTTCCTTCCTTCCCTCCTTCTTCCATCCATCCATCCATCCATCCATCCATCCATCCATCCATCCATCCATCCATCCATCCATCCATCTGTTGACTGATCCATTGATCTATTGGTCTTATCTGTCTATCTAGGTGTCCATCCATCCATCTCTTCATCCATCCATCCATCTATCCATCCATCCATGTATGTATTTATCTGATCCCATCCCTAAATCCTTCCCTCTCCCCACGCTCTCCCCTCTCTCCAGGGAAAAGCCGGGAGCAGGAAGCAGCTGGTCCCAACTCCCTGCTTAACAGGAGCATCCCTGGATCTCCCTGGCAGGATGAGGAGCCTCCCTCTTCCCGGGAAACCCTTGATTCCATCGGGATAAACCCGGCTCCGGGCTGCGCGCAGCGGCATTCCCGCTCCAACAGCTTCCCTTAGTCGCCGGAGAATTAACGCTTCCCGACTCCGCACGGTCTCCGAGAGCTTCCCGGCCGCTTGTGACAGCGCCCGTGAAATACGGAGGCGCCCGGCCCCGCGTAATATATGGACTGCATTCCCTGTAAAGATGATTTATCGGGAATGCCGCGGTACTAAGTGGCGCTGTGATTTAGGGTGCGACGCGTTGGGCTCCGCGGGCGCCCGGCCCGCGCGGCTCCCTCAGGGCCTGCCCGTAAAACTGTCCCGAGCACCTTAAATCACCGCATTTTGCCCCGGGAATTCCTTCCACGTGGCTTTCGGCCGCGTGCGCCGGGAGCCGGGAAAGCGGCGGGATGGAGGGAAGTGAAAGAAGGGTGGAAATGCTGCCAGAAAGCATTTCCAAGATGGTTTATTATTATTGTTATTATTATCGTTATTATTATTAATTATGGGGGGAAATAAACGGGGAATTGTCTCCTTGGGAGACTCCATCTCCCACGGGCGGGGCCTCCGCGCGGTGCATCATGGGAGTTGTAGTCCTGGTGCGGAAGGCCGCTCATTTACGGCCTTGTGTCCCCAAGCAGAAAAACAAAAATAAAATATGGAAAAAAGAAAAAACAGGGCACTTTTCCCACCGGCAAAGCCCCTCCCCCGTTAATTTGCATGACCTGCGTTAATTATGTGGTGATAAAGCAAAGGGAAGGTGATGGGAAATGGGGTTTTGGCCCCATTTTGGGGGTCCTCTCTGAGCTGCACCCCAAAATCAGGGTCCAGCTGCCACCCCCGGTGCCATCTGTCATGGTGGGGGGACAGGGCGGTGGCCGCTGGTGTGGCCCGCGGGTGACCTTGTTGTCACCGGCGTCACTGTCACTGCTGGTGGCAGCATCTGCCACTGTGTGTGCGGTGACAGAGCCGGCGCCACGGCACCGAGTGGCACCTGCGTGACACTGAGCAGTGCCACAGAGACACCCGGCAGCACCCATGTGGCATCGGTGTGGCACTGAGTGCCACCAACGGGACACCTGTGTGACACCGAGTAGCACCAATGTGGCACCGACATGATACCATGTGACACCCATGTGTCACCCACGCGGGACGGTGACAAAAAAGTGGCACCTGCTCGGAGGAGGCAACAACTTTTATTGCCCGTGGGGAGGGGGACACACGTGACAATGTTCTGGTTGGACCCTTGGGGACCCTTCTGACACCCGGTGGGAGGGTATGGGGACAGATCTGGCCTCAGTTTCCCCTGCTGAGATCGAGGCCATGGGGACTCAGTGCTAAAAAGTGCTAAAAAGGCCCCAAAACAGGGAGGGTTTGAGGGAAATAAAAGGGTAAAAAATGCCCCAAAGGTCGGGGGGTTGGGGGGAGTGGGGACCTGGGGCAGGGGACATTTGGGGGGTTAGTGTCATGCTGGTTCAATGGGGGGACGTGTCCCCTGTGACAAGGGACATGGAGGGGATAGGGCCATGTCCCCTGTCACCCCCTATGGTGACAGTGACCTGGGTCATCGTGGGGGGAAGCGGAGCAGGGACTTGCCCGTGGAGCTGGCACCAGGGTCACCCCCACAGCGGCTCCAGGACACGGAGCTGGCACCGGGGTCACCTGTGGAAGAGCTCGAGCACATGGAGCTCATGGAATGTGCATGGAGCTCATTCCGGGAAGAGCTTCTGTGGATCGTAGTCCTGGAAGAGCTCAGGATTGCATGGGGCTCAGTCCTGGAAGAGCTCAGGATTGCATGGAGCTCAGTCCTGGAAGAGCTTGGGCTTGCATGGAGCTCACACGGAGCTCAGTCCTGGAAGAACTCAGGATTGCATGGATCTCACTCCTGGAAGAGCTTGGGCTTCCGTGGATCTCATTCCTGGAGGAGCTTGGGCTTGCATGGAGCTCACACGGAGCTCATTCCTGGAAGAGCTCAAGCTCACACGGAGCTCATTCCTGGAGGAGCTGGGCTCATGTGGAGCTCACACGGATCTCCTGGAGGATCTCGCGCTGCTGCACGGATCTCCCTCGTGGAGCAGCTCGAGCTCGCGTGGATCTCCCTCCTGGAGGAGCCTGCGTGTTCTCAGTCCCACAGCAGCTCGAGCTGTCCTGCATCCCACACATCCCGCACACCCGTGGGGTCCCGGTCCCGCCCCCGCTCAGTCCCGCAGCAGCTCGTGGGCTCCCGGTCCCGCCGCATCCCGTGGGTCTCAGTCCCGCAGCAGCTTGTGGGGTCCTGGTCCCGCTCAGTCCCGCCGCATCCCGTGGGCTCCCGGTCCCGCAGCAGCCCGTGGGGTCCCGGAGCAGCCCGTGGGGTCCCGGCCCCGGTCCCGCTCAGTCCCGCAGCAGCTCATGGGGTCCCGGTCCCGGTCCCGCTCAGTCCCGGAGCAGCCCATGGGCTCCCGGTCCCGCAGCAGCCCGTGGGCTCCCGGTCCCGATCCCGCTCAGTCCCGCAGCAGCTCATGGGGTCCCGGTCCCGGAGCAGCCCGTGGGCTCCCGGTCCCGGTCCCGCTCAGTCCCGCAGCAGCCCGTGGGCTCCCGGTCCCGCCCCGCTCAGTCCCGCAGCAGCTCGTGCCGCGGCGGCGGCCGCTCCGCCATCAGCTCCAGCAGCCCCAGCTCCCGCAGTCTCTGCTCCGCGATCGCGGCCCAGCCGCGGTTGGCGCGGGCGCTGCGCGGGGACGGGTGCAGCAGCCCCTCCACGCGCACGTGCGTGGGCAGCGCGCGCCGCGCGCGCCGCTCCGCGTAGCGCCCCAGGGCCACCACCAGGCGCGTCCCCAGCAGGGCCACCGCGCGCGCCAGCGCCTCGTCGCACGCGGCCAGCAGCGGCGCGCGCCGCGCGGGCGGCAGCTCCGCGGGGGTCACGTTGCGGCCCGCGCGCGACACGAACAGCAGGGGACAGTGGTTGTGCACGAAGCAGTGGCGGAAGAAGCGGCGCGGGCGCGCGCACAGCGCGCGCAGCAGCCCCCAGAAGCGCGCGCCGCTCGGCTCCGCGCGCGCGCACGCCAGCCCCGCCACGCGCCGCCGCGGGTGCTCGGACGGCGGCCGCCCCACGCGGCCGCGCACGCGCAGCCACTCGCGCACGTGCCACGCGTCGCCGAAGGGGACCTGCGGGGACACGGAGAGGAGGCGACGTCACCCGCGGGGACCGCAGGGAGGTTCGGGTCTTCCCCCCCCCCGCCCCGTGTCCCTTGTGTCCCCTCCATGCCCGCTGTGTTCCCCACACGTCCCCAACGTGTGGCCCATGTCCCCCACATGTCCCTCGTGTCCCCTGTGCGTCCCTCGTGTCCCCTCTGTGTCTCCCTCTGTCCCCCACATGTCCCCCGCACATCCCCTGGTGTGTCCCCATGTCCTCCCCCCGCACGTCCCCCCCATGTCCCTTGTGTGTCCCCCCTATGTCCATGTCCCCCACACATCCCTTGCGTCCCCTCCACGTGTCCCCCCCACATCCCTTGTGTCACCCTGTCCCACCTTGTCTCCCCCACGCCCTCACATGTCCCTTGTGTCCCCTATATGTCCCCACAGTGTCCCTGCATCCCCCTGGTGCCCCCCCCCGTGTACCCCATGTCCCGCTGGTGTCCCTGCTGGTCTCCCCGCGTCCACCCCAGTGTCCCCACATCCTCCCCAGTGTCCCCCACATCCCCATGGTGCCCCACATCCCCTCCAGTGTCCCCCGCGGTGTCCCCGGTGGTGTCCCCATGTCCCCCCCCCAGTGTCCCCATGTCCTCCCTAGTGTCCCCCGCGGTGTCCCTGTGGTGTCCCCACGTCCTCCCCAGTGTCCCCCCCGGTGTCCCCATGTCCCCTGCAGTGTTTCCCGCGATGTCCCCGTGTCCCCCCCCCAGCGTCCCACACATCCCCGCAGTGTCCCCATGTCCCCTCTAGTGTTCCCGGGGGTGTCCCCACGTCCTCCCCAGTGTCCCCACGTCCCCTCCAGTGTCCCCCACATCCCCGCAGTGTCCCCATGTCCCCCCCAGTGTCCCCCACGGTGTCCCCGCGGTGTCCCCATGTCCCCCCCGCAGCGTCCCGCACATCCCCGCAGTGTCCCCATGTCCCCTCTAGTGTTCCCCGTGGTGTCCCCACATCCTCCCCAGTGCCCCCACGTCCCCTCCAGTGTCCCCCCTAGTGTCCCCCGCAGTATCCCCGTGGTGTCCCCGTGTCCCTCCCGCAGCGTCCCGCACATCCTCCCAGTGTCCCCACGTCCCCTCCAGTGTCCCCCGCAGTATCCCCATGGTGTCCCCCCTCAGTGTCCCCACGTCCCCCCCAGTGTCCCCCGCAGTGTCCCCCACAGTATCCCCGCGGTGTCCCCCTCCAGTGTCCCCACGTCCTCCCCAGTGTCCCCGCTGTCCCCCCGCGTCCCCGCACCCCGGTCTGCGCCATGCCGAAGGGCCCGGGGTTCATGCCGAGGAAGAGGACGCGCTTGGCGCCGCGGCAGTAGCGCCGCACGAAGCGGGCGTGCGGGCGCCACGCGTACTCGAGCGGCGCGTACACGTGCGCCACCCGCGTCCCCCGCGCGCCCCGCCGCGTCCCCGACCGCGTCCCCGGCGCCCAGCGCCCGCAGCCGCGCGCTCAGCTCCCGCTCCAGCGCCAGGAAGCGGCTGGCCAGGCTCGGGGACGCCGTTGGGGACGCCGCGGGCGCCGCGGTGGCGTCGTCGCCGGTGTCCTCGCTGTCATCGTCGCTGGTGGCGTCGTCGGTGTCGGTGGCGTCAGAGTCCTCTGTGGCTGTCACCAGGGGCTCATTGGGGACCCCCCTGGGTGTCACCAGGTGCTCATTGGGGACCCCCCTGGCTGTCACCAGGTGCCCACTGGGATCCCCTGTTGGTGTCACCAGGGGCTCATTGTGGACCCCTCTGGGTGTCACCAGGGGCTCATTGGGGACCCCTCTGGGTGTCACCAGGTGCTCATTGGGGACCCCCCTGGGTCTCAATGGCTGCTCATTGGGGACCCCTCTGGTTGTCACCAGGTGCCCACTGGGATCCCCCATGAGTGTCACCACGGGCTCATTGGGGACCCCCATGTATGTCACCGGCTGCTCATTGGGGACCCCCCTGGGTGTCACCAGGTGCCCACTGGGATCCCCCGTGAGTGTCACCAGGGGCTCATTGGGGACCCCCCTGGGTGTCACCGGCTGCTCATTGGGGACCCCTCTGGTTGTCACCAGGTGCCCACTGGGATCCCCCATGAGTGACACCAGGGGCTCATTGGGGACCCTCCTGAGTGTCACCAGGTGCCCACTAGGGTCCCCCATGAGTGTCAACAGCTGCTCCTTGGGGACCCCCATGAGTGTCACCGGGTGCCCACTGGGGTCCCCCCTGGGTGTCACCAGGTGCCCGTCGCGGTGCCCGGCCGGCTGCTCCATGGGTGTCCCCGGCTGCTCCTCGGGGTCCCCCGCAGTGTCACCGGCCGCTCGGCCGCGCTGCCATCGCCCGCCAGCTGTCCCGGCCCCGCTGTCCTGCACCGGGGGACAGCGACACCGGGCCCGGGGTGGCGCTCGCGCCCGCAGCTCCGTCCCTTGTCCCCAACCCCTCTGCTCCCCCCCGCCCCCCTCCCCGGGTCCCCCCGGTCCCGGTCCGGTCCTACCTGCGGCCGCACGGGGCCCCGCCGCGCAAAGCACCACGGGACGTGTAGTCCTCCCACGCGCGCAAAGCACCACGGGACTTGTAGTTCCCACCCCCTACTCCCCGCGCAAAGCACCGCGGGACGTGTAGGCCGCCGTGACTACAGCTCCCGGCAGCCCCTGCGGCGCGGGGGAAGGTGTCGCTGGGGTGGACGCGTGCCGCCGGGGGGGGGGGCGGGGCTTCCCGGACGCCTGGGCCCTTTGTCCACCCGGTCTCCGTGTGGGAGTTTCCCATCGGGCTTTGCGGCCTGGGGCCCGCCGTGGTGGTGGGGGGGTGACACGAGGGGACACAAAGGGACATTGAGGACAGGGCGGGTTGTGAGGGGACATGAGGGGCCGCGGCAAGAAGTGAGGGGGCTCGGCGGGAGGAAAGGGGACACGGGGGACGTGGGGGACACGAGGGGACACGAGGGGACATGGAGAAGAGGGGACATGGAGGGAAGCGGGGGGGACTTGGCACGAGAGGACAGAGGGGACATGAGGGGGACACAAAGGGACACAGGGCGACGTGGAGGGACATGGGACACAGGGGGACACAAGGGGGCGCAGGGGGACGCACCGGGACAGGGGGACACTTGGGGGGGGTCACCAGGTGACACGGGGACACGCGCGCAGGTGCCCGCGTGGGGCGGGGGCGTGGCCTCCTCTTGGCCCCGCCCCTTCAGGCCCCGCCCCGCGCGCGCTGCGGCAGCGCTTTGGCGACCCCTGGCGGGCGGGGGGGGGGGGGGGGACACCCGGGGCTGGGCTGTCCCCGTGTCCCCCGGTGTCACCGTGAGCCGTGTCCCCGTGTCCCCGTGTCCCCCATGTCCCCGTGTCCCCATGTCCCCATGTCCCCCAGTGTCACCGTGAGCCGTGTCCCTGTGTCCCCCATGTCCCCCATGTCCCCGTGTCCCCGTGTCCCCCATGGCCCCATGTCCCCGTGTCCCCCATGTCCCCACATCTCTGTGCCCCCCGCTGCCCCTCTCCTAGTGTCCCCCATGTCCCCGTGTGTCATCTGGAGCCATGTCCCCGCTGTTGCTGTCCCCATGTCCCTCTGTCCTGTGTCCCGATGCCCCCACATCGCCATGTGCCCCCATCTCGTGTCCCTGTGTCCCTTGTCTCCATGTCCTAGAGTCCCCCCGTTCCCATGTCTGGTGTCCCCATGTCCCTATACACCCCCCCCGCCCCATGTCCCCATATCTCTGTGCCCCAGTGTCCTTCTCTCAGTGTCCCCATGTCCCAATATCCCCCCTCCCCATGTCCCCATGTCCCCATATCTCTGTGCCCCAGTGTCCTTCTCAGTGTCCCCATGTCCCAATATCCCCCCTCCCCATGTCCCCATGTCCCCCTGTCCCCCACAACCCTGTGCCCCCATCCACCTGTCCCAGTGTCCCCATATTCCCACACCCCCCATCCCCATCCTCCCCATGTCCCCCTGTCCCTCCGTCCCTGTGTCCCCTGTCCACATGTCCCCCCTTGTTGCCCTGTCTCCCATGTCCCTGTCCCCATGACCCCTGGTCCCCTGTCCCCGTCCCTCCTGTCCCCATGTCCCCCGTCCTTTTGTCTCCATCTCCATATCCCCCGTCCCCTTGTCCCCATGTCCCTCCTGTCCCCATGTCCCCCATCCTTCTTGTCCCCATGTCCCCCTGTCCCTCCTGTCCCCCTGTCCCCGTCCCCGTCACCGTGGCGGCGGGGGGACTCTGTGACCCGCCCGCAGTTCCAGGCCGGGGCCATGACGGGCTCGGCCCCGCCGTGGGTCCCGCTGTGGGTCCCCGCGTGGGTCCGGCCGTGGGTCCCGGCCTGGCACCTGCTGTGGGCCCCGGCGCGGGGCCTGGCGCAAATCTGTCACCGTGTGCTCAGGTGGGGACAGGGACACGGGGGACGGGGACACTGTGGGGCTGGGGACGCTGTGGGACCAGATCTGGGTCCTGCTGTGGGGCCCAGATCTCTCTTTGTGTCCCAGTTTGGGTCTCCTGTCCCCATGTGGGTCCCTGGTCCCCCTATGGGTCCCACATCCCCATACGTATCCCACCGTGGGTCCCATGTGGGGCCCAGGTCCCTGTGTGGGTCCCAGGGTGGGGGCTGTGGGGCTGGTGCCCCCTCGTCCCCTCCTGTCCCCAGCGCCCCCCGCCGCTGTCCCCAGGGCCGCCCTGCGTCTCACCGGGACCCTGCTGAGCCACCTGCCCGGACCCCCTCAGACCCCCAACCGGTACCGCAGAGTGGGGCGATATGGGGGGATGTGGGGGACGGTGTGTGGGGCTGGGATAGGGGGGGCTGGGGGACACGGGGGACTGAGTCTATGGGGCGCTGGGGGCAATATGTGGGGCTGGGGGACATGGGGGGTTGGGGCTATAGCGGTTTGGGGCAATGTGTGGGGCTGGGGGCTATAGAGGGGCTGGGGACTATGTGGGGGCAGGGATATGGGGGGGCTGGGGGCCATGGGGCACAATGTGTGGGGCTGAGGGCAGTGAATGGGTATGGGGGCAACAGGGGAGATGGGGGGGCAACGTGTGGGGCGGGGGGCTCTGGGATATGGGGGGTGCCGTGTGCGGGGGGGGGTGGTTATGGGGCAGCTCCCCCCCCCGCCAGGTGCCTGGGGGCGGCGCCGGGGGGCGGCTCCTGCGGCCGGTACCTGTTCGACGGCGCCGGGCGGCTGCGCTGGGAGCTGCTGCGCGAGCGGCTGCTGCGCTCGGGTGCGCCGGACGCCGGGGCCCCTCCGTGCCTCAATGTCCCCACCAGGACAGGGCGGGTGTCACCCCCGCGCGAGGACATTTCCCGGACGCCGGGGCCCCTCCGTGCCTCAGTTTCCCCGGGGAGGGCGGTCCCTGCTGGGGGGCGAGGGGCGGGATTCGGGACCTCCTCCCAGCCGGACGCCTGGGCCCCTCCGTGCCTCAATGTCCCCATCAGGACAGGGCGGGTGTCACCCCCGCGCGAGGACATTTCCCGGACGCCGGGACCCCTCCGTGCCTCAGTGTCCCCATCGGGACAGGCCGGGTGTCACCCCCGTGCAAGGACATTTTCCCGGACGCCGGGGCCCCTCCGTGCCTCAGTGTCCCCATCGGGACAGGGCGGGTGTCACCCCCGCGCGAGGACATTTCCCGGACGCCGGGGCCCCTCCGTGCCTCAGTTTCCCTGCGTGTTTCCCCCGCTCCCTCCTGGACGCCGGGGCCCCTCCGTGCCTCAATGTCCCTATCAGGACAGGGCGGGTGTCACCCCCGTGCAAGGACATTTTCCCGGACGCCGGGGCCCCTCCGTGCCTCAGTGTCCCCATCGGGACAGGGCGGGTGTCACCCCCGCGCGAGGACATTTCCCGGACGCCGGGGCCCCTCCGTGCCTCGGTTTCCCCGCGCGCTCCCGGCCCCGTTGACGCCCCGCCCCGCGGGGGGCGGGTCCCCCGCAGGCGCCGCCCCCTGCGAGCGCCGCGCCGCGTGGCCGCTGCTGCTGGGCGCGCACCCGGCGCGCAGCTCCCGCGCCGAGCGCGACGCGCGCGCGCCCGCCCTGGCCGCGCGGTACCGGGCGCTGCGCGGGGCCTGGGGGCGGCGCTTCCCGGGCGCGCGCCGGCCCCCCCCCCGCCGCGAGCGTGAGTCACGGGGCAGCCCCGCCCACCCCGGGAGCCCCCCCAGATCCCGCCCCCTCCCGGGGAGCCCCCCCCCCCCCGGGAGCCCCCCAGATTCCCCCCCCCGCGGGGAGACCCCCCCGGGAGACCCTTCCCCCCCCCCCCGGGGAGACCCCCAGGTCCCCCCCCCTCCGGGGAGACCCCCCACACAGACCGACCCCCCCCCCCTCCCCGGGAACCTCCGGGTCCCCCCCCCCCCCGGGGAGACCTCCCCCCCGGGAGCCCCCCAGATTCCTCCCCCCCCCGCCCCGGGGGGTCTCCCCGCCCCCCCCGCGTCGGGACCCCCCCCCCCCGGGAGCCCCCCAGGGGGAGACCCCCCCAGACAGACCCTTCCTCCCCCCGGAAACCCTCGAGACCCCCCCAGGGATCCCCCCTCGGGAGACCCCCCCCCCCCCCCACAGACCCCCTCCCGGACCCATGCCCCCCCCCCGAGCCTCCTGAACCAGGACCCCCCCCCCCCAAGGACCCCCCAAAATCCCCCCAGGGTCCCCCCTCCCCCCCCCCATTTCCCCCAACCCCCCCAGCTCTTGCCCCCCCCCCCGGGAGCCCCCCAGATCCCCCCCCGGGAGACCCCCCCGGACAGACCCCCCCCACCCCGGGAACCCTCGAGACCCCCCCGGGAGACCCCCCCTCCCCACGGACACCCCCCCCCCGAGCCCACCCCCCCCGGGTCCCCCGGAACCAGGACCCCCCCCAGGACCCCCCAAAACCCCCCCAGGGTCCCCCCTCCCCCTCTCACTCCCCCCAGCCCCCCCAGCTCTTGGCCCCTCCCCCCGAGCCCCCCCCCCCAATCTGGGGGTGCTGAGGGGGTCCCTGTGTCCCCTCCCTGGGGGGGCTGTCCCCATGTCCCCATGTCCCTCTGCCCTGGGGGGGGTCCCCTCTGCCTGTCCCCGTGTCCCCCTGTCCAGAGGGGTTGGGGGTGTCCTTGTCCCCCCCCCCCCCGCCCCGCGCTGTCCCCAGGGTCCCCGCAGCTCCCGCCCTGTCCCCAGCGGCGCTGGCCAAGGTGGCCCAGGTGGCCCTGGTGGCCGACGTGGACACTGCGGAGGGACCCGAGCAGGTGAGCGGGGACGGGGGCCCAGGCGTCCAGGCGGCTCTGGCCCCGTGTCCCCACGTGTCCCCACGTCCCCGTGTCCCCGTGTCCCCACGTCCCCCTTTCCCCGTGTCCCCACGTGTCCCCACGTGTCCCCACGTCCCCGTGTCCCCACGTCCCCCTTTCCCCGTGTCCCCACATCCCTGCATCCCCCTGCATGTCCCCATGTCCTTGTGTCCCTGTGTTCCCATGTCCCTGTAACCCTACGTCCCCATGTCTGCATGTCCCCGTGTCCCCGCATCCTTGCATCCCTGTGTCCCCATGTCCTCGTGTCCCCATGTCCCCCACCCTCATGTTCCTGTCTCTGTGTCCCTGTGTCCCCGCGTCCCCACATCCCTATGTCCCCATGTCGCATGTCCCCACATCCCTGCCTCCCTGTGTCCCCACATCCCTGCATCCCTGTGTCCCCATGTCCTCGTGTCCTCGTGTCCCCATGTCCCCATGTGTCCCCATGTCCCCTCATGTCCCTGTGTCCCCTTGTCCGCACATCCCTATGTCCCCATGTCCTCATGTCCCTGTCTCTGTGTCCCCATGTCCCTACATCCCTGTGTCCCCATGTCACATGTCCTTGTGTCCCCACGTCCCTGCATCCCTGTGTCCTCGTGTCCCCATGTCCCCATGTGTCCCCATGTCCCCCATCCCGGTGTTCTCATGTCCCTGTCTCTGTGTCCCTGTGTCCCCTTGTCCGCACATCCCTATGTCCCCATGTCCTCATGTCCCTGTGTCTCTGTATCCCTGTGTCCCCACATCCCTATGTTCCCGTGTCCTCATGTCCCTGTGTCTCTTGTGTCCCCGTGTCCCCACATCCCTATGTTCCCGTGTCCCCATGTCCTCATGTCCCTGTGTCCCCGTGTCCCCACGTCCCTGTGTCCCCCTGTCCCCGTGTCCCCATGTCCTCATGTCTCTGTGTCCCCGTGTCCCCACGTCCCCATGTTCCCATGTCCCCATGTCCCCGTGTCCCCGTGTCCCCAGGCCGTGGAGCTGGGGGCCGTCGACGCCGGGCGCTTCTGGGCGGCCGTGCGGGACATCGACGCGGAGCTGCCCCGCACCCAGCGCCAGCGGCCCTTCTACCAGTGCGTCCCCGCGTCCCCACCCCGTGTCACCCCGTGTCACCCCGTGTCCCTGCCTCACCCCCATGTCCCTGCGTCACCCCTGCGTCCCCATCACCCCCTGTCCCCATCATCCTGTGTCCCCATCACCCCCGGGCCACCCCCATGTCCCTGCATCACCCCCATGTCACCCCCGTGTCCCCATCACCCCGTGTCCCCATCATCCTGTGTCCCCAGCACCCCTGGGCCACCCCGTTTCACCCCATGTCCCTGCATCACCCCCATGTCACCCCCGTGTCCCCATCACCCCGTGTCCCCATCATGCTGTGTCCCCAGCACCCCCGGGCCACCCTGTGTCACCCCCATGTTCCTCCATCACCCCCATGTCACCCCTGTGTCCCTCATCACCCTGTGTCCCCATCATCCTGTGTCCCCATCACCCCCGGGCCACCCCCATGTCCCTGCATCACCCCCATGTCAGCCCTGCATCCCCATCACCCCATGTCCCCATCATCCTGTGTCCCCATCACCCCCGGGCCACCCCCATGTCCCTGCATCACCCCGTGTCCCCATCATCCTGTGTCCCCAGCACCCCCAGGCCACCCCCATATCCCTGCATCACCCCCATGTCACCCCTGTGTCCCCATCATCCTGTGTCCCCAGCACCCCTGGGCCACTCCTGCGTCCCCCTGTGTCACCCCTGTGTCCCCTGTCACCCTCGGGCCACGCTCGCGTCACCCCTGTGTTACCCCCACGTCCTTGTCCCCTCCCTGTCCCAGCCACCCCTGTGTCCTTGTCCTTGTCCCCAGGCAGGGCCACCTCCTCCCCTCCCTGTCCCCAGCGCCACCTCCCTGGTCCCTGTCCCCTCCCTGACCCCAGGGCCACCTCCGTGGTCCCTGTCCCCAGGCCACCAGCATCTGCCCCGGGCCACCTTGTGTCACCTCCTTGCCCTGGGACCACCTCTGGCCATGGCCACCTTGTGTCCCCTCCCTGTCCTGGGGACACCCTGGACTTCCCGTCCCAGGGCCACCCCATGGCCTGTCCCCGCTGTCACCCGCTGTCCCCAGGGGCGAGGGGCTGGTCAACCTGCTGCACCTGCGGGACCTGCTCATCACCTTGGTGGCCTTTTACCCCGGTGAGTTCCTGTCCCCAACCCAAGGGACTGTCCCCATGTCCCCATACACACCCCCCCCCCCCGCCAGGGGCTAGTGGCGTCCCCAGGCTCCAGTGTCATCAGTGCTGGTGGCCCCGGTGCCTCGTGGTGGCCCCGGGCCCGGGGTGTTGGTGGCAGAGCTGTCCCCAAGCCCCCTCATGTCCCCTTGTCCCCAGGCGGTGTCCCCAGTGCCTCCCCCCGCCCCGGGCTCCTCAGTGTCCCCAAGGCCCTGGTGTCCCCAGGCCAATGCGGTGTCCTGGTCACCTGCTGCTGTGGCTGGCAGTGTCCCCAAGGCCCTGGGGTGTCCCCAGCGGCCCCAGTGCTGGACGGGGGATGATGTCCCCATGTCCCCAGTGTCCCCTCTCTTGGGGATGGCAGCATCCCCATGTCCCCCATCCCAGGGATGGCAGTGTCCCCATGTCCCCTGTAGTGGGAATGGCAGTGTCCCCATGTCCCCTGTCCTGGGGCTGGCACTGCCCTCATGTCCCCTGTACCAGGGATGGCAGTGTCCCCATGTCCCCTGTAGTGGGAATGGCAGTGTCCCCATGTCCCCTGTCCTGGCGATGGCACTGCCCCCATGTCCCCTATACCAGGGATGGCAGTGTCCCCAGGTCCCCTGTCCTGGGGATGGCAGTGTCCCCATGTCCCTGATGCTGGGGGATGGCCATGTCCTTGTGTCCCCTGTCCTGGGGGATGCCGTGTCCCCATGTCCCCTGTACCAGGGATGGCAGTGTCCCCATGTCCCCTGTAGTGGGAATGGCAGTGTCCCCATGTCACCTATCCTGGAGGATGGCACTGTCCCCATGTCCCTGATGCTGAGGGATGGCCATGTCCTTGTGTGTCCCATCCTGGGGCATGCCGTGTCCCCATGTGCCCTGTCCTGGGGATGGCACTGCCTCCATGTCCCCCATCCCAGGGATGGCAGTGTCCCATGTAGTGGGAATGGCAGTGTCCCCATGTCCCCTGTTCTGGGGATGGCACTGCCCCCATGTCCCCTATACCAGGGATGCCATGTCCCCATGTTCCCTGTCCCGGGGATGGCACTGCCCCCATGTCCCTGATGCTGGGGAATGGCGATGTCCCTGTGTCCCTGTGCCCCGTGTCCCCTCCCGCGGGCGCCGCGTGTCCCCCGCGGGTGACGCGGGTGTCCCCAGCGCGCGCGGCGGTGCCGGGGACGGTGCTGGTGGCCGCGCGGGTGCTGGAGACCGTGGGCTCCGACTGGGAGACCTTCTGGTGCCTGGTGGCCCCGGAGCGGCCGCGCGGGGACCCGGGCGCGGGGCTGGCGGCCGCGCTGCGTGAGTGACACGGGGACACGGGGGGACATGGGGGGACATGGGGATGGGGGACACGAGGGGGCATAGAGGGACATGGGGGGACATGGGGGGACATGGGGACATGGGGGGACATGGGGGGACATGGGGACACGGGGATGGGGGACACAGAGACACAGGGGCCTGGGTGCAGGGCTGGCGGCCGCGCTGTGTGAGTGACACAGGGACACGGGGGGACATGGACATGGGGATGGGGGACATGGGGGGACATGGGGACATGGGGGGACATGGGGACACGGGGCTGGGGGACACAGAGACACAGGGGCCTGGGTGTGGGGCTGGCGGCTGCGCTGCGTGAGTGACACAGGGACATGGGGGGACATAGAGGGACATGGGGACAGGGGACATGGGGGGACATGGGGACACGGGGATGGGGGACACAGAGATGGGGGACACAGAGACACAGGGGCCTGGGCGCGTGGCTGGCGGCCACACTGCGTGAGTGACACAGGGGCACATGGAGGGGCATGGGGGGAGACGGGGACATGGGGACACATAGAGGGACACGGGGGGACATGGGGACACATAGAGGGACATGGGGGGACATGGGGACACGGGGATAGGGGACACAGAGACACAGGGGCCTGGGTGCAGGGCTGGTGGCCACACTGTGTGTGACCTGGGGACATGGGGGGGGTGACGAGGTCCTCTATGTGACCTGACCCCCATCCCCAAATCCCACCCCGCATCCCAATCCCATCCCATCCACCCAATCCCAACACCCGATCCCATCCCCTCCGATCCACCCCCCCCAATCCCGGTTCCCCCAATGCCATTCCCAACCCCCTCCATCCCATTCCTAACTGCATCCCTGCTCTCAATCCCAATCCCAATCCCATTCCCATTCCCGTTCCCGTTCCCATTCCCATTCCCATTCCCATTCCCGTTCCCGTTCCCGTTCCCATTCCCGTTCCCGTTCCTGTTCCCGTTCCCGCAGGCCGCTCGGAGGAGCTGCTGCGCCGGGCTGACCCGGAGCTGCACAGACACCTGAGCCGCCTGTGTCCCCCCGCGCCCCTGCTCTTCTGCTCCAGGTGACACGCGGGTGACACACGGGTGACACATGGGTGATGCTGCAGGTGACACCTGGGTGACAGTGTGGGTGATGCCATGGGTGACACATGGGTGCCGTGCAGGTGACACTGTGGGTGACATGCGGGTGACACCTAGGTGACACACAGGTGACGCTGCGGGTGACCCTGGGTGATGCTGTGGGTAATGTGTGGGTGACCCCAGGTGATGCTGCAGGTGACACGCGGGTGACCTGCAGATACTGTGTGGGTGACACTGCGGGTGACACGCAGGTGACACTCAGGTGACACTGTGGGTGACCCCAGGTGACACTGCGGGTGGCAAGCAGGTGACTTGTGGATTCTGTGTGGGTGACACTGCGGGTGACACTCAGGTGACACTGTGGGTGACCCCGGGTGACACTGCAGGTGACATGCAGGTGATGCTCAGGTGACACTGTGGGTGACACTGGCTGACACTGCGGGTGACATGCGGGTGACGCTCAGGTGACACCGTGGGTGATGCTGGGTGACGCTGCGGGTGACATGCAGGTGACACTCAGGTGGCACCGTGGGTGACACCAGGTGACATGCGGGTGACACTCAGGTGACACCGTGGGTGACCCTAGGTGACATTGTGGGTGACGCTGCGGGTGACGCTCAGGTGCCACCCCGGGTGACCCCGGTGACACGCGTGTCCCCGCAGGTGGCTGCTCCTGGGCTTCCAGGACGTGCTGGCCCACGAGGAGGCCTCGCGGCTGCTGGAGCTGGGGGCGCTCGAGGGCCCCGCGCCCGATGGCACCGGTGAGCGTGGGGACACGCGGGGACACGCGGGGACACGTGGGGACACGTGGGGACACGCAGGGACACGTGGGGACACGCGTGTGCGGGGAGGGGCCGTGAGTGTGTGCGGGGTCACATGTCCCCCATGCGTGACGTGTCCCTGTGTGTGACGTCCCCCGTGTCCCCCCATGTCCCCCATGTGTGACATGTCCCCGTGCATGACGTGTCCCCCGTGCATGACATGTCCCCTGTGCGTGACGCATCCCCCATATGTCCCCGTGTGTGATGTCCCCTGTGTCCCCCTGTGTCCCTCGTGTGTGACATGTCCCCGTGCGGGATGTCACGCCCATGTCCCCCATGTCCTCCTCCATGTCCCCCATATCCCCCCCATGTCCCCTCGCGTGACGTCCCCCCGTGTCCCCCCGTGTCCCCCGTGTGTGACATGTCCCCCTGTGCGTGAAGTCCCCCGTGTCCCCCGTGCGTGACATGTCCCCCTGTGTGTGACATGTCCCCCGTGTCCCCCGCGTGTGACCCGTCCCCCCGCGTGACGTCCCCCCGTGTCTCCCCGTGTCCCCCGTGTGTGACATGTCCCCGTGCGTGACGTCCCCCGTGTCCCCCGTGTCCTTCCCCATATCCCCCGTGTCCCCTCCATGTCCCCCTGTGTGACGTCCCCCCCGTGTCCCCCCGTGTCCCCCGTGTGTGACCTGTCCCCCTGTGTGTGACATGTCCCCCGTGTCCCCCGCGTGTGACCCGTCCCCCCGCGTGACATCCTCTCCGTGTCTCCCCGTGTCCCCCATGTGTGACATGTCCCCGTGCGTGATGTCCCCCGTGTCCCCCGTGTCCTCCCCCATATCCCCCGTGTCCCCTCCATGTCCCCTTGTGTGACGTCCCCCCCGTGTCCCGCCGTGTCCCCCATGTGTGACATGTCCCCCTGTGCGTGAAGTCCCCCGTGTCCCCCGTGCGTGACATGTCCCCCTGTGTGTGACATGTCCCCCGTGTCCCCCGCGTGTGACCCGTCCCCCCGCGTGACGTCTCCCCGTGTCCCCCATGTGTGACATGTCTCCGTGCGTGACGTCCCCCGTGTCCCCCGTGTCCTCCCCCATATCCCCCGTGTCCCCTCCATGTCCCCCCGCGTGACGTCCCCCCCGTTTCCCCCCGTGTCCCCCACGTGTGACCTGTCCCCCTGTGTGTGACATGTCCCCCGTGTCCCCCGTGTGTGACCCGTCCCCCCGCGTGACGTCCCCCCGTGTCTCCCCGTGTCCCCCGTGTATGACATGTCCCCGTGCGTGACGTCCCCCGTGTCCCCCCCGTGTCCTCCCCCATATCCCCCGTGTCCCCTCCATGTCCCCCTGTGTGACGTCCCCCCCGTGTCCCCCCGTGTCCCCCCGTGTCCCCTGTCCCCCTGTGTGTGACGTGTCCCCCGTGTCCCCCGCGTGTGACCCGTCCCCCCGTGTGACGTCTCCCCGTGTCCCCCATGTGTGACATGTCCCCGTGCGTGATGTCCCTCGTGTCCCCCGTGTCCTCCCCCATATCCCCCGTGTCCCCTCCATGTCCCCTTGTGTGACGTCCCCCCGTGTCCCCCCGTGTCCCCCGTGTGTGACATGTCCCCCTGTGCGTGAAGTCCCCCATGTCCCCCGTGCGTGACATGTCCCCCTGTGTGTGACATGTCCCCCGTGTCCCCCGCGTGTGACCCGTCCCCCCACGTGACATCCCCCCCGTGTCTCCCCGTGTCCCCCGTGTGTGACATGTCCCCGTGCGTGATGTCCCCCGTGTCCCCCCCGTCCTCCCCCATATCCCCCGTGTCCCCTCCATGTCCCCTTGTGTGACGTCCCCCCCGTGTCCCCCCGTGTCCCCCACGTGTGACCTGTCCCCCTGTGTGTGACATGTCCCCGTGCGTGACGTCCCCCGTGTCCCCCCCGTGTCCTCCCCCATATCCCCCGTGTCCCCTCCATGTCCCCCTGTGTGACGTCCCCCCCGTGTCCCCTCGTGTCCCCTGTCCCCCTGTGTGTGACATGTCCCCCGTGTCCCCAGGCGAGGCGGGCGCGCGCGCGGCCGAGCGCCTCCTGGTGGCGCTGCTGCTGCGGCACCGCGCGCGGCTGCTGCCCCTGCGCCGCCCCCACCAGCTGCCGCTGTTCGCGCACAGGTCGGGTGTCCCCTGCGTCCCCTCCGCGTCCCCTCCGTGTCCCCATGTCCCCTCATGTCCCATGTCCCCCCCGGGTCCCCACATCCCTCCATGTCTCCCCATGTCTCCTCGTGTCCCCCATGTTCCCTCGTGTCCCCTCCATGTCCCCTCATGTCCTCGTGTCCCCTCGTGTCCCCCCATGTTCCCCCCATGTCCATGTCCCCTTGTGTCCCCCATGTCCCCCCCATGTCCCCACATCCCCCGCCCCCCATGTCTCCCCATGTCCCCCGGTGTCCCCCCATGTCTCCCCATGTTCTCAGGCCCCCCCCGGTGGGGGGGTACTCAGGGCGTCCCTTTGTGTCCCCGTGTCCCCCAGTGTCCCCATGTCCCCTTGTGTCCCCATGTGTCCCCATGTCTCCCCGTGTCCTCAGGCCCCCCCGGGGGGGGGTCTCAAGGTGTCCCCATGTCCCTCCATGTCCCCACATCCCCCCGTCCCCCATGTCTCCCCGTATCCCCTCGTGTCCCCCCATGTCTCCCTGTGTCCCCCCCATGTCTCCTCAGGCCCCCCGGGGGGGGGGGTCTCAGGGTGTCCCCATGTCCCCACATCCCCCCGTCCCCCATATCCCCCCATGTCTCCCCATGTCCCCTCGTGTACCTGTGTCCCCCCGTGTCCCCCGGTATCCCCCCATGTCTCCTCAGGCCCCCTGGAGGGGGTCTCAGGGTGTCCCCATGTCCCCACATCCCCCCGTCCCCCATATCCCCCCATGTCTCCCCATGTCCCCCCACGTCCCCTCGTGTCCCCCCGTGTCCCCCGTGGCCCTGACGCCGGTCCCAGCCTGCAGGGGGAGCTGGCGCAGGACGGGCTCCTGGGGGGGCTCCCGGAGCCCTGAGCGGCTCCGCCCCCCCCCCCCCTCAACATGACGCTGCCGCCCGGACGCCTGGGCCCCTCCTGGCTGCGACACCCTAGACCAGGGGGACACCCTGGTCTAGACCCCCCATTGTCACCCCAACCCACGTCCCCCACAGTCACCGTCCCGTGCTCACTCCCTTGTCACCTTCTCTTGACCCTCAATGTCACCATCTCGTGTCCCCTCCATTGTCACCCCAACCCGTGTCCCCCTCCACTGTCACCAACCCGCGTCCCCCACGGTCACCGTCCCGTGTCCACTCCGTTGTCACCATCTCTTGACCCTCAATGTCCCCTCCATTGTCACCTCATCCTGTGTCCCCCTCCATTGTCACCCCAACCCACGTCCCCCACTGTCACCATCCTGTGTCCGCTCCATTGTCACCCCAACCGGCGTCCCCCATTGTCACCCCAACCCGCGTCCCCCACTGTCACCGTCCCGTGTCCCCTCCATTGTCACCATCTCTTGACCCCCAATGTCACCATCTCGTGTCCCCTCCATTGTCACCCCAACCCGCGTCCCCCACTGTCACCGTCCCATGTCCCCTCCATTGTCACCATCTCTTGACCCCCAATGTCACCATCTCGTGTCCCCTCCATTGTCACCCCAACCCGCGTCCCCCACTGTCACCGTCCCATGTCCCCTCCATTGTCACCATCTCTTGACCCCCAATGTCACCATCTCGTGTCCCCTCCATTGTCACCCCAACCCGTGTCCCCCTCCACTGTCACCAACCCGCATCCCCCATGGTCACCATCCCGTGTCCACTCCCTTGTCACCATCTCTTGACCCCCAATGTCACCATCTCGTGTCCCCTCCATTGTCACCCCAACCCGCGTCCCCCACTGTCACCGTCCCATGTCCGCTCCATTGTCACCATCTCTTGACCCTCAATGTCCCCTCCATTGTCACCCCATCCTGTGTCCCCCTCCATTGTCACCCCAACCCGTGTCCCCCACAGTCACCATCCCTTGTCCCCTCCATTATCACCATCTCTTGACCCCCAACGTCACCATCTCATGTCCCCTCCACTGTCACCCCAACCCGTGTCCCCCAGTGTCCCCCCCTCCCGTGTCCCCCGGATCCCGCCCCCCCTCATTGCCACCCCGACCCCATGTCCCCCCCCCCAATGTCCCCCCCATCCCGTGCCCCCCCCCGGCAGCACCACGCGGCGGCCACCAGGTGGCACCAGAGGCCACCTCGAGGAGGGGCCCAGGCGTCCGGGCGGGGGGGGGGGGCAAAGGGGGTTGTTCTGGGTGTCCCCCCCCTCCCAGCGGCAGCTCCTGAAAAGTGACCGTTTATTGGCAGCAAATCCACGGGGGGGGACACAGGAGGGGACACGGGGACACACACACACACGGGGGGGGGGGGGGGCCCAGCTAAAAAACACGGAGGGTAGAAAAAAAAACAGCAGAACTGGGACCCCCCCGGGGCTGTCACACGGCGGGGGGGACACCCCAGCGCCTGTCACCTTTGGGGGGGACAACAACACGAGGCCACCTCCAGCTGTCCCCTTGTGCGGGGGGGGGGGGGTGTTGGGGACAGGTGGGGGGGCCCTGGGAGGGATTGGGGACAGGTTGGGGGGACAGGGGGTTGGGGACAGGCGGAGGCCCCGGGGGGGGGGGGGAGGTTCTGGGGGTGTTGGTGACAGGCGAGGGGGTCCCCATGGGGTTGGTGACAGGTGGGGGGGCCCCGTGGGGGGGTCCTGGGGTGTTGGTGACACGGGGAGTCCCCGCGGGGTTGGTGACATGGGGGTCAAATGGGGGGTCTCAGGGTGTTGGTGACAGGCTGGGGGGGGGTCCCCACGGGATTGATGACAGATGGGGGGGTCCCTGTGGGGGGGTCCCACGGGGTTGGTGACAGGCTGAGGGGGAGGTCCCCATGGAGGGGGGTCCCGCAGGGTTGGTGACAGGCAGAGGGGGAGGTCCCCATGGAGGGGGTCCCATGGGGTTGATGACAGGCGGAGGGGGAGGTCCCCATGGGGGGGTCCCACGGGGTTGATGACAGGTGAAGGGGGAGGTCCCCATGGGGGGGTCCCACGGGGTTGGTGACAGGCGGAGGGGGAGGTCCCCATGGGGGGTCCCACAGGGTTGGTGACAGGTGGAGGGGGAGGTCCCCATGGCGGGGGGTCCCACGGGGTTGATGACAGGTGAAGGGGGAGGTCCCCATGGGGGAGCCCCGCGGGGTTGGTGACAGGCGGAGGGGGAGGTCCCCATGGGGGGGTCCCATGGGGTTGGTGACAGGCGGAGGGGGAGGTCCCCATGGGGGGGTCCCACAGGGTTGGTGACAGGCGGAGGGGGAGGTCCCCACGGGGGAGCCCCGCGGGGTTGGTGACAGGCGGAGGGGGAGGTCCCCACGGGGGGTCCCACAGGGTTGATGACAGGCGGAGGGGGAGGTCCCCGTGGCGGGGGTCCCATGGGGTTGGTGACAGGCGGAGGGGGAGGTCCCCATGGAGGGGGGTCCCACGGGGTTGGTGACAGGGTCCCACAGGGTTGATGACAGGCGGAGGGGGAGGTCCCCACGGGGGGGTCCCACGGGGTTGGTGACAGGCGGAGGGGGAGGTCCCCACGGGGGAGCCCCGCGGGGTTGGTGACAGGCGGAGAGGGAGGTCCCCATGGGGGGGTCCCACGGGGTTGGTGACAGGCGGAGGGGGAGGTCCCCATGGGGGGTCCCACGGGGTTGGTGACAGGCGGAGGGGGAGGTCCCCACGGGGGAGCCCCGCGGGGTTGGTGACAGGCGGAGCCCCAGCGGGTGTCGGTGCCAGGCGGGGGCCCCGCGGGTGTCACGGCGGGGGCGCGCGCGCGGGCGCCCCGCTCTCCTCGGGGTACGCGTGCCACGTCAGCCGCTCCTCGTAGAAGGCGATGACGACCTGCGGGCACCGCACGTTGGCCTCCTTGGCCAGCACCAGGTCGGCCTCGTCCGTGTCCTTCCTGCGGGGGGGACAAGCGGTGACCACGGGGACACCTCCCCGCCCGCGGCCCCAGAAGGGACAAGGGACGCCATAGGTGGTGGCATCTGGCACCAAAGCACTGCTGGGGCCCTGAGGGATGGGGACATGGGGGGGACACGGGGTCCCCCTGCACCCTGGGGCACGGTGGCAACTCCCAGCATCCCCGGGAGGGGACAACTGACGTGACGGATGGTGGCATCCAGTGCCAAAGCAATGCTGAAGCCATGAGAGACGGGAAATTGGGGACACGGGGGACACAGGGCAGTGCCACCGCGTCCCCCCGCACCCTGGGACATGGCGGCAGCTCCGGACAGCCCGGCCAGGTGACAAGGGACACGGTGGCATCCAGCCGGGACGGGGCCGCCGTCCCCACACTCACCACTTCATGAGGAACATGAGGTCCCCGCACGAGTCGGTGGCCCCGATGATCTTCTCCGGCTCCAAGCCCCGCTCGAAGCCCCGCGCGATGTCATTGCTCTGCGGGGACACCCAAAAGTCACCCCCAAAACGTCCCCAAACGCCCCCAACGCCCCCCCCGGCCCCTCACCTCGCGCTTCTTCTTGGCCTTGATGTCGTCGGGGGCGCCGGGGGGGCCGGGCTTGCGCTTGGCGCCCTCGGGCCGCCCCTTGGCGCCGTCGCCCTCTTTGCCCTTCTTGTCCTTGCGCATGAACTCGGAGATGAGCTCGGGGCAGTCCAGGTTCTGCTCGGGCTCCCACGTGTTGTGCTCCCTGCGGGAAAAGAGCGGGGAAAAAAACCCCAAAATACCCAAAATAACAGCCGGGAAGGCGCCCGCGGAGGGGGTGGGTTGGGGACGTACTCGGAGAAGCCCTTCCACTTGAGCAGGTACTCGACGTGGCCCTTGGCGACGCGCCGGTCCAGCACGCGCTCCACCACGAACTCCTCGTCGTCCTCCGAGGACGAGCTGGCCGCCGCGCGCTTGCTGCGCTTGCCCATGGCGCCCGGGCCCTGCGGGAGCGCCACAGCCGCGCTGCCCACGCCGGGAAGCGGGAAAGCCGGGAAACCGGGAAGCGGGAAACCGGGAAGCGGGAAAGCGGGAAACCGGGAAGCGGGCCCGGGGAGGGGGGGGGGTCCTGCCGGGATGGCCCTGGGTGCACTTAGGGGCTGCCCCTCGCTTGGGGCCTTGGGGTCTCGAGCCCGCGCTGCCGCTTGTGGTTTCAACTGCCCTTTTTGGACTTAAAGACCCCCCTTTTTTGGCTTAAACTGCTCTTTTTTGGACTTAAGCGGCCCTTTCTCACACTGCCCCTTTCCACTTAAGCCGCCCTTTTGGATGCTAAGCCGCCTCTTGGCGCCCTCGGCCGCTTCTTGGCGCCCTCGGCCGCCCCTTCGCGCCCTCGGCCGCCCCTTCGCGCCCCGTTCTGCCCCCAGCCCCGGGGACGACGCGCAGCCCCCGGCCCCGCGGGCCGCCCGGGGCCGCTCGGGCTCCGGCGGCGCCTCAGCGAGGCGCGCGGCGCGCGGCGCCGCCCATTGGCTGCCGCCGCGCCGCCGCCGCGCGCCCATTGGCCGCGCCGCCCGCCGCTCACCGCCCCTCGCGCCGCCCCGCGCCGCCATTGGCCGGCGCCGCTGCCAATCGCGCCGCCGGGGCACGCCCCCCGCCCAATCGCCGCGCGCCGTGCCCTGCGCGCCGCCGCCGCCGCTACCTGCGCGCGGAGCCGCCGCCGCCGCGCGCGGCGCCGCTTCCCTGGGGCCGCCGCCGGCGCCGGCGCCGCCCGCCAAAACCGGACCCGCAGCGCGCAGGCGCCGCCCGCGCCGCGCATGCGCGCGCCCCGCCTCCGCGCTCCCCCCTTCCGCGCACACGCACCTCTGCGCGCGCGCACTGCGCATGCGCCGAGCGCCGTGCAGCCTGCGTACGGGCGGCCGGGCGCGCTCCTCGCTGCCGCCGCCGCCGCGCTCGCCGACCGCCGCCGGGCCCGCCGCACCGGAGCCGTGAGCGACAAGGGGCGCGGCCAATGAGGAGCGCCGGGCCGCGGCGCTAGCCAATGAGCGGCGGGCGCGGGGCGGGAGCGCGGCGCGCGGAGCCAATCGGGCCGCGGAGCGGGAAAAGCCGGCGCGCCGCCGCGGGGGGCGGGGCCGCCGCCAATGCGCTAGGGCGGCCGCGGCGGGGCGGGCCGCGCGGCGCCGGAGCCAATCGCGGGGCGCGGCGCGGGCGGAGCGGCGCGCGGCTCGGCCAATGAGGGCGCGGCGCGGCGGCGCGGCGCCCAATGGGCGCGGGCGGGGGGCGGGCGCGCGGCGGAGTGAGGCGGCGGCGCGCGGCGCGCTCGGCCCCTTTCCGTGTCGGCGCCTCGCGGAGGGAGCATCGCGCGCGCAGCCCCGCACCGAGGCCGCGCCGCCCGCCGCCATGGCCAAGAGCGAGGTGAGCCCCGCGCCGCCGCGCGCCGCCGCCCCCCCGCCCGCCGCCACTTCCCCCCCCCCCCCACCGAACCGCCCCGCTCGGCTCCCGCCGGGCCGCGCGCACTGCGCCTGCGCGCGCCGCCCGCCCCCACTGCGCACGCGCGCGGCGCCCCCTCCCCTCACCATGGCATCGCAGCCCCCCCCACACTCCACCGCGGCGCATGCGCGCGCGCCCCCCTCCCGCGGGTTCCCCCCCCCCACCCCGCGGCGCGCGCGCCCCCGCGGCCACGTGCGCGTCTTTGTGCTCGGGTGGGCGGCGGCGGCTGCGCATGCGCGGGGCGCGCCCTGGGCAGGGGGCTGCCCGGGGGGGTCGGGGGGGGCAAGGGTGTCCCGAGGGGGGGGCGGGGACAGGGGTGTCCCTCGATGTGACAGGGACTGTTGTGGGGGGGGGGGGGGAGGTGACAAAGCGTCCCTGGGGGGGACAGGGATTGTTGGGGGGGCGGAGGGAGGTGACAAGGTGTCCCTGGGCAGGGGACAGGGGTTGTTTGGGGGGGTGGAAACGTCTTTGGAGGGGGGTAGGGATGTCCCCAGGGAGTGACAGGTGCCATTTTGCGTGGGGGGACAGGGCAGGGGGTGGCAGGGATGTCCCTGGAGGGGGACAAGGTCCCTTTGGAGAGGGGAATGGGTTGGGGGGGGGGGTCAGGGGTGTCCCTGGTTGGGGACAGGGACCCTTGGGGTCTGTGTCCCCTCATTGGGCCCGTTGGGCCTTTGCAAGGGGGTCTTGGGGGCAGTTTGGGGCTACGGGCCCATTCTGTGGTGACAACCGCATCCCAGAGCACCGGAGCGGGGGGACACCTGCCAGAGGTGACCCCCGTCCCCATCATGTCCCCGTGTCCCCCCCCGTGCAGTCCCCTAAGGAGCCCGAGCAGCTCCGCAAACTCTTCATCGGCGGCCTGAGCTTCGAGACGACGGACGAGAGCCTGCGCAGCCACTTCGAGCAATGGGGGACGCTCACGGACTGCGTGGTAGGGACCCCCCCGGGGCCACCCGGGGCCCCGCGCGGGGACGCCGGGGACCCCGGTGCCACCGCGCGGCGTCCCCGCAGGTGATGCGGGACCCCAACACGAAGCGCTCGCGGGGCTTCGGCTTCGTCACCTACTCGTCCGTGGAGGAGGTGGACGCCGCCATGAACGCGCGGCCGCACAAGGTGGACGGGCGCGTGGTGGAGCCCAAGCGCGCCGTGTCGCGGGAGGTAGGAGCCGGGGACACCGCGGGGGACAGCGCGGGCGGCGGGACGGGGCCGGGCGGCCGCAAAAACGGGAAAAGCGGGGCCAAACGGGCACGCTTTGGGGTGGTGGCTGCAAAAACGGGGCCGAACCGCTGCATTTTGGGGCTCGTGGTGCAAAAACGGGAAAAGCGGGGACAAATGGGCACGCTTTGGGGCTCCTAGATGCAAAAACGGGGCCAAACGGGCACGCTTTGGGGTGGGGGCTGCAAAAACGGGGCCGAACCGCTGCATTTTGGGGCTCGTGGTGCAAAAACGGGAAAAGCGGGGCCAAATGGGCAAGCTTTGGGGCTCCTAGGTGCAAAATGGGGCCAAACGGCCACGCTAGGAGCTGGTGGTTGCAAAATGGGGCCAAATGGCCGCGCTCTGAGGCTCCTAGGTGCAAAAACGGGGCCAAACGGGCACGCTTTGGGGTGGTGGCTGCAAAAACGGGGCCGAACCGCTGCATTTTGGGGCTCGTGGTGCAAAACCGGGAAAAGCGGGGACAAATGGGCACGCTTTGGGGTGGTGGCTGCGAAATGGGCCCAAACGGTCACGCTTGGGGCTGGTGGCTGCAAAATGGGCCCAAATGGCCACGCTCTGGGGCTCGTGGGTGCAAAATGGGCCCAAATGGCCACATTCTGGACCTGGTGGCTGCAAAATGGGCCCGAACGGCCACGCTTGGGGCTGGCCGCTGCAAAATGGGCCCAAACGGCCACGCTTTGGGGCTCGTAGGTGCAAAAATGGGCCCAAACGGTCACGCTTGGGGCTGGTGGCTGCAAAATGGGGCCAAACGGCCGCGCTCTGGGGCTCGTAGGCGCAAAAACGGGACCAAACGACTGTGCTTTGGGGTGGTGGCTGCAAAAACGGGGCTGAACCGCTGCATTTTGGGGCTCGTGGTGCAAAAACAGGAAAAGCAGGGCCAAGCGGCCACGCTTGGGGCTGGTGGCTGCAAAATGGGCCCAAATGGCCACATTCTGGGGCTGGTGGCTGCAAAATGGGCCCAAATGGCCACGCTTGGGGCTGGTGGCAGCAAAAATGGGCCCAAACGGCCACGCTCTGGGGCTCCTAGGTGCAAAATGGGGCCAAATGGCTGTGCTTTGGGATGGCGGCTGCAAAAACGGGGCCAAACCGCTGCACTTTGGGGCGCGTGGTGCAAAAATGGGAAAAATGGGGCTGAACGGTTGCAGTTTGAGGCTGGTGGTTACAAAATGGGGCTGATGGCCACAAACGGGGCCAAACGGCTGCAGTTTGGGGTTGGTGGCTGCAAAACGGGCCCAAACGGCCCCACTCTGGGGCTCGTGGTGCAAAAACGGGGCCGAACTGCTGCGCTTTGGGGCTCGTGGTGCAAAAATGGGAAAAATGGGGCTGAACAGTTTCAGTTCGGGCCTATTGGTGCAAAAATGGGGCTGAACGGCTGCAATTTGGGGCTGGTGGCTGCAAAACCTGGAAACATGGGGCCAAACAGGCGGACTTTGGTGCAAAAATGAGAGAAACGGGGTTGAAAAGTCATAGTTTGGGGCTCTTGGCTGCAAAACGGGCCCAAGTGGCCATGGTTTGGGGCTGGCAGTGGCAAATCGGGGCTGAACGGCTGCACTTTGGGGCTCTTGGCTGCAAAAACAGGAAAAACGGGCCCAAACGGCCACACTTTGGGGCTGGAGGATACAAAAACGGGTCGAAACGACCTCATTTTGGGGCTGCAGGATACAAAAAGGGGCCCCAACGGCCACCTTTTTGGGGCTGAAGGATACAAAAGCGGGTCCAAACAGCCGCGCTTTGAGGCTGGAGGATACAAAAACAGTCCCAAACGGCCACATTTTGGGGCTGGAAGATACAAAAAGGGGCCCAAATGGCCACACTTTCGGCCTTAGAGCTGCAAAATGGGCCCAAACGGCCGCATTTTGGGGCTGGAGGATACAAAAACGGGTCGAAACGGCCGTGCTTTGTGGCTGGAGGATACCAAAATGGGTCCAAATGGCCACGTTTTGGGGCTGGAGGATACAAAAAGGGGCCCAAACGGGCGCATTTTGGGGCTCGAGGATACAAAAACAGGCCCAAAAAGATGGGTTTGGGGGCTGCAGGATACAAAAACGGGTCCAAACGGCTGCACTTTGGGGCTGCAGGATAGAAAAACGGGCCCAAACAGCCGCGTTTTGGGGCTGCAGGATACAAAAATGGATCCAAATGGCTGCACTTTGGGCCTGGAGGATACAAAAATGGGTTAAAACAGCTGCATTTTGGGGCTGGAGGATACCAAAATGGGCCCAAATGGCCACACTTTGGGGCTGGAGGATAAAAAAGGGGGGCTGAATGGCTGCGCTTTGGGGCTAGAGGATACAAAAACAGGTTAAACAGCTGCATTTTGGGGCTGGAGGATACAAAAAGGGGCCCAAAAGGCCGCGTTTTGGGGCTGCAGGATACAAAAACGGGTCCAAACGGCCACACTTTGGGGCTGCAGGATACAAAAATGGGTTATACAAAAAGGGGCCCAACCGGCCGTGTTTTGGGGCTGGTAGGTACAAAAACAGGCCCAACCAGCGGCATTTTGGTGCCCCCAACCTCCAACCATCTGCGTTTTGGGGCTGGAGAATACAAAAATGGGTCCAAACGGCTGCACTTTGGGGCTCGAGGATACAAAAACAGGCCCAAAAAGATGGGTTTGGGGGCTGCAGGATAGAAAAACGGGCCCAAACAGCCGCGTTTTGGGGCTGCAGGATACAAAAATGGGTCCAAATGGCCGCACTTTGGGCCTGGAGGATACAAAAATGTGTTAAAACAGCTGCATTTGGGGGCTGGAGGATACCAAAATGGGCCCAAATGGCCACGCTTTGGGGCTGGAGGATAAAAAAGGGGGGCTGAATGGCTGCGCTTTGGGGCTAGAGCATACAAAAACGGGTTAAACAGCTGCATTTTGGGGCTGGAGGATAGAAAAAGGGGCCCAAACGGCCGTGCTTTGGGGCTGGGGGATACAAAAACGGGTCCAAACAGCCGCGCTTTGGGGCTGGAGGATACCAAAATGGGTTCAAATGGCCACACTTTTGTCCTTAGAGCTGCAAAATGGGGCCAAACGGACGCATTTTGGGGCTGCAGGATGCAAAAATGGGTTGAAACAGCCGCGCTTTGGGGCTGGAGGATACCAAAATGGGTCCAAATGGCCGTGCTTTGGGGCTGGAGGATAAAAAAGGGGCCCTGAATGGCTGCGTCTTGGGGCTGGAGGATACAAAAAGGGGTCCAAAAGGCTGTGTTTTGGGGCTGGAAGATACAAAAACGGGCCCAAACGGCCGCGTTTTGGGGCTCACCTGCGCCAACGGGCCGCGTTTGGTGGCTGGAGGATACAAAAATGGGCTGAAACGGCCGCGTTTTGGGGCTGCAGGATACAAAAATGGGTTATACAAAAAGGGGCCCAACCGGCCGCGTTTCGGGGCTCCCTGTCCCCGCAGGACTCGCAGCGCCCCGGCGCCCACCTCACGGTGAAGAAGATCTTCGTGGGCGGCATCAAGGAGGACACGGAGGAGCACCACCTGCGCGACTACTTCGGCCAGTACGGCAAGATCGAGGTGGTGGAGATCATGACGGACCGCGGCAGCGGCAAGAAGCGCGGCTTCGCCTTCGTCACCTTCGACGACCACGACTCCGTGGACAAGATCGTCAGTGAGTTGGGGACGCCGTGGGGACGGTGGCCGCGCGCCGCCGTCCCCAACGCGTCCCCCCCCTTGCGCTGTGTCCCCGTGCAGTCCAGAAGTACCACACGGTGAACGGGCACAACTGCGAGGTGCGCAAGGCGCTGTCCAAGCAGGAGATGGCCAGCGCCTCGGCCGGCCAGCGAGGTGGGTGAGCGGCGTCCCCGTGTCACCCGTGTCACCCGCCACCCGCTGTCCCCGGCCGCCCTAAGGGCTCTGTCCCCGCCAGGACGCAGCGGCTCCGGTAACTTCGGCGGCGGCGGCGGCGGCCGCGGGGGATTCGGAGCCAACGACAATTTTAGCCGCGGGGGCAACTTTGGAGCGCGGGGTGAGTGATGGGGGGGGACGGGGGACGTGTTGGGGACGTGGGGGGGCGTTGGGGACACATGGGGGACACGGGCACGTGTGGGGACGTGGGACGTGTCGGGGACATGGGGACACAGGTGCATGTAGGGGTGTGGGACATGTTGGGGACATGGGGAGACGTTGGGGACAGATGGGGGACACGGGCACGTGTGGGGACGTGGGACGTGTTGGGGACATGGGGACACAGGTGCATGTAGGGGTGTGGGACATGTTGGGGACATGGGGAGACGTTGGGGACAGATGGGGGACACAGGCACGTGTGGGGACGTGGGACACGGGGACATGGGGAGGCGTTGGGGACACATGGGGGACACGGGCACGTGTGGGGACGTGGGACGTGTTGGGGACATGGGGACACAGGCACGTGTGGGGGTGTGGGATACGTTGGGGACATGGGGAGGCGTTGGGGACAGATGAGGGACACAGGCACGTGTGGGGACATGGGGAGATTTTGGGGACAGATGGGGGACACGGACACGTGGGGACACAGGCACGTGTGGGGACGTGGGAATGTTGGGGACATGGGGAGACTTTGGGGACAGATGGGGGACACAGGCACGTGTGGGGACATGGGACACGTTGGGGACATGGGGAGACCTTGGGGACAGATGGACACAGACACATGTGGGGACGTGGGACATGTTGGGGACATGGGGAGATTTTGGGGACAGATGGGGGACACAGGCACATGTGGGGGTGTGGGACATGTTGGGGACGTGGGGAGACATTGGGGACAGATGGGGGACACAGGCACATGTGGGGGACACAGGTACATGTGGGGACGTGGGACATGTTGGGGACAGATGGGAGACACAGACATATGTGGGGGCGTAGCCCATTTTGGGGACATGGGGACACAGGCACATGTGGGGCTGTGGGACATGTTGGGGACATGGGGAGACGTTGGGGACAGATGGGGGACACAGGCACGTGTGGGGCTGTGGGACACATTGTGGGTGTGTTAGGGTCATGGGGAGACGTAGGGGACGTTTGGGGACAGATTGGGGACACAGGGGCATGTGGGGATGTATGGGGGTTGGCTGCAGACATGAGGACACAGGACACGGGGTCATTGGAGACACGTTGGGGACGTGGGGCCATTGGGGACACGTTGGGGACATGGGAACATGTGGGACACATGGGGATAGGTGGGCAGATGTTGGAGGCATGTTAGGATGCAGCAGTGTGGGACACGTTGGGGACATGTTGGGGACACATTTAGGATATGTTGAGGACATAAAGACACTGGGGACACAGGGACATGCGGGGATTATGGGGACAGATTTGGGACATGTTGACAACATGGAGATGGGCTGGGGACACATTGGGGACATGGTGTCATGAGAGCATGTGGGGACACATTAAGGGTACGTGGGGGCGTGTAGGGACATGGGGGTCACGTTGGGGACACATTGGGAAATGTGGGGACATGTTGGGGACATGGGGGGACATAGGGATAGGTGGGGACATGGGACACACTGGGGGGAACGTTGAGGTCATGTTGGGGACACATTGGGACAGGCGGGGACATGTTGGGGACATAGGGACAGGTTGGGGCCCGGGTTCACATTGGGACATGTTGGGGACATGAGGGGACATAAGGACAGGTGGGAGCTGGGGGACATGGGACACATTTGCGGGGACTTTGGGTTTGTGTTAGGGACACATTGAGAGATGTGGGGACATGGGAGGACATGGGGACACGGGGGTCGTTGGAGGATGTTGGGGACACATTGGGAAGTGTGGGGACATGGGGACATGGGAGGACGTGCGGACATAGGGGTCGTTGGGGATGTTGGGGACACATTGAGAGATGTGGGGACATGGGAGGACATGGGGACACGGGGGTCATTGGGGATGTTGGGGACACATTGGGAAATGTGGAGATATGGGGAGATGGGAGGACATGGGAACATGGGGCTCGTTGGGGACACATTGGGAAATGTGGGGACATGGGAATATGGGAGGACGTGGGAACACGGGGGTTATTGGGGGTGTTGGGGACACATTGGGAAATGTGGGGACATGGGAGGACGTGGGGACATGGGGGTCGTTGGGGATGTTGGGGACACATTGGGAAATGTGGGGACATGGGGCTCGTTGGGGACGCATTGGGAAATGTGGGGACATGGGAATATGGGAGGACGTGGGAACACGGGGGTTATTGGGGGTGTTGGGGACACATTGGGAAATGTGGGGACATGGGAGGACGTGGGGACACGGGGGTCGTTGGGGGATGTTGGGGACACGGGGACATGACGGGATGTGTGTGGACACGTTGGGGACCCATTGGGGCCACATTAAGGACACGTCACCCGTCCGGCTCGTGGCCACTCGGCGGGGTCCGTCCCTCCCCGTCCCCGCGTTGTCACCCCCTGTCCCCTCCCCGTCCCCAGGCTACGGCGGCGGCGGCGGCAGCGGCCCCGGCTACTCGGGGGGCTCCCGTGGCTACGGCGGCGGCGGCGGCGGCTCCTACGACGGCTACAACGGCGGCGGCGGCTTCGGCGGCAGCGGCGGCCGGCGGCCGGCGCGGGGCCCCGCGCTCGCCGTGCGCAACGGCCTGGCCGACGCGGGCACCGGTGCGCGCCGCCCCGGACACCCCCCTTCCCCAAACACCCCGCCCCGGCCGACTGTTGTTTTTGTTGTCACCCCGCTACAGGCGGCAACTTCGGCGGCGGCGGCGGCAACTACAACGACTTCGGCAGTTACAACAACCAGGCGTCCAACTTCGGGCCCATGAAGGGCGGCAACTTCGGCGGACGCAGCTCGGGGCCCTACGGGGGCGGTGAGCGGTGTCACCCCCCCCTTGGGGACAACCCCGCGTTGTCCCCAACCCTCCCACCCCCCCGGTTTGGGGACGCGCTGACACCCCCCGTCCCCACAGGCGGCTACGGCAGCTCGAGCGGCGGCGGCAGCTACGGCGGTGGCAGGAGGTTTTAACACCCGGTAAGCACCAAGGTGTCCCCAGGGTGTCCCCAGGGTGTCCCCAAGGTGTCCCCAAGGTGTCCCCAAGGCCCCGTTAACTCTTTTTTCCCCGTTATCCCTCAGGCGCCTGAACTTTTAGCAGGAGGGAGACCCAGAGCAGGAGCCGCAGGTTCCGGCGGCCGGGGGGGGGCGCTCCCCGAAGACGCGTTTTAGACCACCAAAAAACCACCGAAACGCCCCAAAACACCCGACCCCCCCCCCGGCGTCCCCCGCGCCCGGGACTGGCGCCCGTCACTGTCCCCAGGTGGAGGCGGGGCCGCGGGCGCCGCGTCCCGTCGCGCTGTCGCTCGCTGCCTGTACCCGCTCGTGACGCTGAATAAATGTCTTTTTTTTTTTACATTTTTTACCTACTTTTAGTTGTTTTTCCCCCGTTTCCCCACGCCGAGCCGGAGGGGGTTCCCTTTGGAGCGGGACCGGGACAGCGCAGGTGACACTGTCCTCTTGTGTCCCCCCCCCTTGGGGACATCTCGGGACAGCCCTGGGGTGGCCGAGGGACTGCGGGAGGGATGAGGGACACGACAGGGCCGCAGGGGACAGGGAGCTTGGGACACTTGGGGACAGCAGAGGGAGCGAGGGGACAGGCGAGGATGGAGAGGACAGGGATGGGGACAGGAGGACACAGGTTATGGGGACAGGGTGACACTTGGGGACTGGATGAGGACAGAGGTGACAAGGATGGGGACAGGATGGTGACAGGAGAGGGATGAAGGAGCTGGGAGGGGGGTACAGAGGACAGGGACAGAGGGGACAGGCCAGTGTCACCTGGTGTGACAGGGATGGCAATGGGGTGACACAGGTGACACGGACGCTGGCACCATCTGCGTTGCTTCATTTACAGAGGTGGCAGGGGGGCCTGTGTCCCTGGGGTGTCCCCAAAGTGTCCCCAGGGCGCTCGGTGGAAGCCCAGCCAGGACACGTCCCCTGGGGTGCAGAGCTGGGGACACCTTGGGGACACTTGTGACGGGGACAGGGTGGCATCGTGGGCAGCCAGGGGCGCTCTTGGTCCTCGTGGGCTGCAAGGGGTCCCAAAGGCACCGACGGGCACCCGGGGTGCGGGATGTCACCGAGAGCACCCCAGGGTACAGGATGTCCCTGAGGACACCTCGGGGTGCAGGATGTCACCCTGGGGAGCTCCCGTGTCCCCGGAGGACCATTGAGCACCCAAGGGCGCCCCTGGGCACCCCGGGGGGCAGGACCCCTCTCATTGCCCCCATCACTGTCGCTGTCATCGTCGCTGTCCCTGTGGCCGCAGGTACAGCGGGGGGCGGAGCCAGCGCGGAGGGGGCGGAGCCGGCGCGGAGGGGGCGGAGCCAGGGGCGGGGCGCGCCTACAGCTCGCGGGGCGACAGCATCTCCCGTCACGTGATCGCGCCCAGGGGGGCGGGGCCAGATCGGGGGGCGGGGCCCTCCCAGAGTCTGCAGAGGCGCGGCACCTCATTGGTTGCCCCTTCGCCCCGCCCCCCAACGCTGCTGATTGGCTGCGAGCGCGTTCCCCACGCTGCCGATTGGCCGCCGCTCCTTCCCCGTGCCCGCGCGTGTCCCTGTCCCCGCGCGTGGTTGTGACCCGGTGCCTTGGGGACACGGCGGGGACAAGGCCCAGCCCCCCGCAGCCACGGCCACCGCGTGCCCTGGGGACACGGGGGACACGGGGAGGGACCGGGACCCAGGAAGGGGCTGCTTAAGGATGAGACACGGGGGACTTGGGGACACGGGGGACATTGAGGGACATGGGGGACACAAGCACAGGGATGGGGACACCCCCGCCATGTCCCCCACGTCCCCAGGGCAAAGGTCACAGCCTCGCGCCCCTGGGGTCATGACCCCGTTGGGGGTGTGGCCAAGCCACGAGCAGGAAGGGCTTCCACCAATCACAGCGCGCGGCTGGCGGGGCTTTGTGAGCGCTTCCCGGGTCTCCATGGGAACAGGGGCCGTGACTGACAGCGCTCCCCTCCAATCAGCCGCCGCTTTCGGCGGCGCGGGAAAGGAAGTCCTTCTCCTGGCCCGCCCTCCCGGCAATTCCGCGCGCTGATTGGCCAGAAGGAGGAGCGGGCTCGCCCAATGCGGCTGGAGAAGGGCGCGAGGGGCGGGGCACGGCGCGGTGATTGGCCAATGGGGCGCAGCCGCTCTTCCGGCTCCACGTCGGCGTGTGCAAAATGGAGGCGCTGATCCTGGTGAGAGCGGCGGGACGGGCGGGTTGTACCAAGGAGGGGGGGAAAGGGGGGGGGCCGGGATGAACCATGGGGGGTTGCGGGGGGGCCGGGACCTCCCATTGGGGTCAATGGGGGGCCGGGATGAACCATGGGGGGCAACGGGGGGGCCAGGACCTCCCATTGCAGTCGATGGGGGGCTGGGATGAACCATGGGGGGCAACGGGGGGACCGGGACCTCCCATTGGGATCAATGGGGGGCCGGGATGAACCATGGGGGGCAACGGGGGGACCGGGACCTCCCATTGGGGTCAATGGAGGGCCGGGATGAACCATGGGGGGTTACGGGGGGGCCAGGACCTCCCATTGGGGTCAATGGGGGGCCGGGATGAACCATGGGGGGAAATGGGGGGGCTGGGACCTCCCATTGGGGTCAAGGGGGGGGGTTGGGATGAACCATGGTGGGGAACGGGGGGGCCGGGACCTCCCATTGGGGTCAATGGGGGGGCTGGGATGAACCATGGGGGGGCGGGACCTGCTATTGGGGTCAATGGGGGGGGCGGGTGGTACCATGGGGGTCAATGGGGGGGACAGTGGTGACCGGAGGGGACAGTGCCCAGGGTGGGGGGTGCCGGGTGTCCCCGGGTGTCCCCGCGGCGGCAGCGGTGACGTCCCCGTCCCGCAGGAGCCGTCGCTCTACACGGTCAAGGCCATCGTCATCCTGGACAACGACGGCGAGCGGCTCTTCGCCAAGGTACGGGGGGACACGGTGGCACCTGCGGGGGGACACGGTGGCACCTTAGGGGGGGACACAATGGCACCGACCACAGGGGACACAGTGGCACAAACAGGAGGGATCTGGTGACACCAACGGGGGGACACGATGGCACCTACTGAGGGACACGGTGGCACCTAGCATGGGGACGTGGTGGCACCTTAGGGGGGGACACAATGGCACCGACCACAGGGGACACGGTGGTACCTTTGGGGGGGGACACGATGGCACTGCCCCCAGGGGACACAGTGGCACCAACAGGAGGGAGCTGGTGGCACCTACGGGGGGACATGGTGGCACCTATAGGGGGACGTGGTGGCACCTTAGGGGGGACACCATGGCACTGCCCCCAGGGGACACAGTGTCGCCTACAGGGGGACGCGGTGGCACCTACATGGGGGGACATGGTGGCACTGCCCCCAAGGGACACAGTGTCACCTACGGGGGATGATGCGGTGGCACCTACAGGGGGGACATGGTGGCACCTAGCGTGGGGACGTGGTGGCACCTTAGGGGGGGGCACAATGGCACCAACCACAGGGGACACAGTGGCACCAACAGGAGGGACCTGGTGGCACCTACAGGGGGACACGGTGGCACCTATGGGGGGACACGATGGCACAGCCCCCAGGGGACACAGTGGCACCTGTGGGGGATGATGCGGTGGCACCTACAGGGGGACGCAGTGGCACCTATGGGGGGGACACGATGGCTCCTAGCATGGGGATATGGTGGCACCTACGGGGGGACATGGTGGCACCTATGGTGGGACGTGGTGGCACCTTAGGGGGGGACACAATGGCACCGACCACAGGGGACACAGTGGCACAAGCAGGAGGGACCTGGTGACACCAACGGGGGGACACGGTGGCACCTAGCATGGGGACGTGGTGGCACCTTAGGGGGGGACACAATGGCACCGACCACAGGGGACACGGTGGCACCTTTGGGGGGGGACACGATGGCACTGCCCCCAGGGGACACAGTGGCACCAACAGGAGGGAGCTGGTGACACCAACGGGGGGACACGGTGGCACCTACGAGGGGACGTGGTGGCACCTAGAGTGGGGACATGGTGGCATCTTAGGGGGGGACACGATGGCACTGCCCCCACGGGACATGGTGGCACCTATAGGGGGGACATGGTGGCACTGCCTGCGGGACACACATGGGGACGTGGGGACCCAATCGGTGCCACTTGTTGGACACGATGGCACAAGGCCAGGACACGGGGACACGGTTGGGGGTCCAGGACATGGGGACACATTTGGTGGCACAAAACAGGGATAGGGCAGACGTGGGGCCACCTTCGGGGACGCGGGGGTGGCCCATTCCTTGTCCCAGGGCAGGGATGGCACCTGGGACACGGAGATCCCTGGGGACACGGGGGTGACGCGTCACTGTCCCTGGTGTCCCCACACTGTCCCTGCTGTCCCCAGTACTACGATGACACCTACCCGGGCGCCAAGGAGCAGAGGGCCTTTGAGAAGAGCATCTTCGCCAAGACCCACCGCAGCGACAGTGAGTGACACACGCGTCCCCGCGGCCACCCACACGTCCCCACGTGTCCCCAGGGTGTCCCTGCATGTCACCAGGGTGTCCCAGGGCATCCCCATGTGTCCCCATGTGTCCTCAGGGCATCCCCACGTGACACGCGTGTCCCCAGGGCACCCCCACTCATTGCCACGTGTCCCCAGGGTGTCCCCACGTGTCCTCACGTGTCCCCAGGGTGTCCCCAGGGCATCCCCATGCATCTCCACATGTCTTCAGGGTGTCCCTGTGTGTCCCCAGGGTGCCCCCGCGTGTCCCCGCATGTCCCCAGGGCATCTCCGTGCGTCTCCACGTGTCCCCAGGGTGTCCCCGCATGTCCCCAGGATGTCCCCGTGTGTCCCCAGGGTGTCCCTGCGTGTCATCACGTGTCCCCAGGGCATCTCCAGGTGTCCCCAGGGTGTCCCCCCGGTGTCCCCGCGTGTCCCCAGGGTGTCCCCGCGTGTCCCCACGTTGTCCTCACGTGTCCCCAGGGCATCCCCATGCATGTCCACATGTCTTCAGGGTGTCCCTGTGTGTCCCCAGGGTGTCCCCGCGTGTCCCCATGTGTCCCCGCATGTCCCCAGAGCATCTCCATGCATCTCCACGTGTCCCCAGGGCATCCCCATGCGTCTCCACATGTCCCCAGGGTGTCCCCGTGTGTCCCTGCGTGTCCCCAGGGTGTCCCTGCGTGTCATCATGTGTCCCCAGGGCATCTCCAGGTGCCCCCAGGGTGTCCCCCCGGTGTCCTGGCGTGTCCCCACGTGTCCCCGCATGTCCCCAGGGTGTCCCCGCGTGTCACCAGGGTGTCCCCAGGGTGTCCTTGTGTGTCCCTGGGTGTCCCCAGGGTGTCCCTGCGTGTCATCACGTGTCCCCAGAGCATCTCCAGGTGTCCCCAGGGTGTCCCCCGGTGTCCCCGCGTGTCCCCAGGCTGTGTCCCCGCGCGGTGACGCTGTCCCCTGTCCCCAGGCGAGATCGCGCTGCTCGAGGGCCTCACCGTGGTCTACAGGAGCAGCATCGACCTCTACTTCTACGTCATCGGCAGCCCCCACGAGAACGAGGTGACACGGGGACACCGGGGATGGCAGGGGACACGGGGACACTGGAGGGCGGCAGAGCAAGGAATGGGGGACACATGGGGGACATGGATGTGGGTTGGGGTGGGGACATGGAAGGGACATGGAGGGGACAAGGGGGTAGAGGGGACACGGAGGGGACATGAGTGGCACGTGGTAATAGGGATGGGGACAAGAAAGGGGGCACAGAGGGGACATGGGTGGTCGTGGGGGACACAGGGACCTGGAGGGGACACGGTGAGGGAGACATGGGGACAATGGCGGGAGGGCTGGTGGGGGAGGCGTGGAGGTGTAGGGGACACAGGGGGACACAGGTGACCCCACTGGGGACACAGGACACGCTGGGGGGTAGGTGACACCCCAGGTGGTGTCGGGGGGGGACACATAGGACATGTTGGGGGGTAGGTGACACCCCGAGAGGTGTCAGGGGGACACGCAGGACACGTTGGGGGAGCAGGTGACACCCGGGTGGTGTCAGAGGGACACACAGGACACGTTGGGGGTAGGTGACACCCCGAGTGGTGTTGGGCGGGACACACAGGACACATTGGGGGTAGGTGACACCCTGGGAGGTGTCGGGGTGACACACAGGACATGTTGGGGGTAGGTGACACCCCGGGAGGTGTCAGGGGGACACACAGGACACATTGGGGGTAGGTGACACCCGGGGTGGTGCCGGGGGGTGACACACAGGACATGTTGGGTGTAGGTGACACCCTGGGAGGTGTCAGGGGGACACACAGGACACATTGGGGGTAGGTGACACCCCAGGTGGTGTCGGGGGGGGGCACACAGGACATGTTGGGGGTAGGTGACACCCTGGGAGGTGTCAGGGGGACACACAGGACACATTGGGGGTAGGTGACACCCCGGGGTGGTGCCGGGGGGGTGACACACAGGACATGTTGGGGGGTAGGTGACACCCTGGCTGGTGTCGGCGGGGACACAAAGGACACGCTGGGGGGTAGGTGACACCGCCGGGTGGTATCGGGGGGAGGGACACACAGGACACGCTGGGGGTGGCCGTGGTGACACCGCTGTCCCTGTCCCAGCTGATGCTCACGGCCGTGCTCGGCTGCCTCTTCGACTCCCTCAGCCAGATGCTGCGGTACCGGGGGGGACCCTGGGGCACCCATGGGTGCTGGGGGGGGGGCACCAGGACCCCCCCGTAATGGTGGTGGGGGGGGGGGGTGGACGGGGGACACCCAGGTGACATGGGGGGGGGGACAAGGGGGGCACTTGGTGGTGGGGGACATCCCAATCCAGGCAGTGATGGTGGTTGGCGGGGGGCACCCATGGGTGCAGGGGGGGGGCACTGGGATCATGGGAGAGGTGCGGGGGGGGCACCCAGATGCCCCATTTTTTTTTTTGGGGGGGGGGGGACACCCCAATGCAGTTGAAATGGGGGGGGGGGGCACCGGGACCATGACCGGGGTGCAGGGGGGGGGCACCCATGGGTGCTGGGGGGGGGGCACTGGGACCATGACTGGGGTGCGGGGGGGGGGGGGGGGGCACCCAGACCCCCCCCATAATGGGGTCGGGGAAGGGGGGGGGGCAACACCCCAATCCAGGCCACCAATGACAGGGGGTGACGGGAAGGTGACACCCA